>NC_052620.1:39870514-40060587 GCF_016545825.1 Eucalyptus grandis | reverse complement strand
TGTGAGACGGCAACGAGCGAACAGCGAAAGGGCATCAGGTTTGGCTGGTGCGCGGACGAGGCGGCGTGCGGACCGGTGAGCAGGCGTGCTAGCGCGGGCCAACGCGCGGCGGCGGCGACGGCGACGACGGCATGCGAGCGGGTGGCCGGGCGGGCGAAGGGGGCGGCATCGGGGCTAGTCCGGTCGGAATCCCCCTCTCCCTCCTCTTTCTCTCTCTTCTCAAGCTTGAAGATGATGTTGATGGGTCATCTCTCCAAGAGCCAATCCCCACCGTCTACTTGTCAAGATCTCAACCCTTGGCCTCAACTACCATGACATCATCCCATGTCATCTTCCACTCACTCAAATCCTCAACAACTTCTCCAATGGTTGCACTTTCATTTTCCGCCGGGGTCCAATTCTTGTACATCCAATTTCTTCAATTCCCATCAATTCTCTTCCAATTAAATCAAATTGAAGTCCATAAAATTAATCCAATGTCACTACACTTCAATTCATATCTTCACTTGTCCATAGAACCAACTTAAGTCCCAAAAGCGCGACCAAATGCGGGCCTACTAATTTCTCGAGCCAAATTAGCCATTTTCTGATTTAATTGCTGAAAAACTCTGATTGCATGAAAAATCTTCCAAAGATGAGTCGATACTCCTAAAATGATTTGTGACACACCCAGACTTCCAATTTCTGAATTCGATCTCAATTCCACGGTTAATTTCACTTTGGCACAATACTAGCGGCCCAACCTACCGATAGTCTTTAGAAATTTTCATGCATTTGACCTGTGGTTGATCATCTCAAGCCACAATGTACATCTTTGAAACATTGGCTACTTTTGGTTGTCGGGGTAATCTCAAGGTTTCAAATACGGACACGGAGTACCCAATCGACAGAAAGGTCGGTCCAGTGCCGATCGACAAGAATTGTGCGATCTAGTGGAATCACCCACACTCGATCACATGCCTTTGTCGAGTCGACCTATCTCTAGTCTCTAATCGATTTCTATTTGTGCCGTAGTGACCCTTGCAGATTAGCTCGGTTGAAAGGTCGCTTCCTCATCAAATTCTTAAGTCTGATGTATTAGAATCTCTTAACAACTTCACCCGATAGACTAGTTTTCACATGAGTGGCCGACTCAAGGAAAAGAACTATATGCATGCCAACGAAATGCCCGTCTGAAATTATTGAAAATAGAATTGGAAAATCGGGATGTCATAATAGCACCAACTACTAGTGATGGCATTAGCAAATCTCCTGCAGATCCTGAAAATGTCTTTGCATCTAACTTCCCTGAGATTGACGAAAAAACTCCCAATCTAGACAAGCAACAAGCTGCTCGTGTTCAAGTCGATGTTCCTCCATCTCTTGATACTCCACAAACTCACTTTGCTGATGTCAGTGTTCAAACCGAAACTGATCCCAACTATCCAAGGTTGGTTGAGCTCCTTTTGGAGGTTAAAACCTAGCAATATGCAATGGAGTACAAGATTCAAAAGCTTTACACCGCCTTAAATTCTTCGACAAAATCTATCGATGGCAAGGTACAGTCTCTTGACACTAAAGTTCAAACTTTGAATCAACAGACGTCCCAAGCTATAGCCAAAGTATAGGAGGCAGTGCAGTCACTTGAAGATTTCCAACTTGTTCGAGCTCCCAAACAAACTTAACTTACTTCATCTTTTCAATTCTATCTTTTTTTAAATTCTCTCTTTTTGCTATTGACAGAAAGGGGGAGAATGAAAAGCAGATTTAATTTGTTTGAATTGGTTGCGTGTTGAACACTTTGAACTGGTTGTGTGCTGAACACTTATATTCTGCAGTAACCTTTTGTGGTTGTGATTATGGATGTGGATGATTGAATCTTGTCTAAATTTTCAAGATTAACGTGTTTTCTGTGGTTGTAGAATTGATGTTATCCAAATCCTCAAGAATATATTTTTATAAGTTATCATGTACTGCTAAAGTATTGTTTTATAGGATATAAGTCTTTAAATATGCAGGAAAGCTTTGTCACCATCAAAAAGGGGGAGACTGTTGTAGAAAACTCCTATGATGTTTTGAAGCTGACAAAACTTATCTAAATTTTATTCTGAAGATTGCCAGACTTTTATGTCAAAGTTTATCTTACAATAGAAGTCTGTCCACTCTAACAAATTCTAGACTAAACGCAGGTAAAGAATGAAGACTTAACCAGACTTAGGATTATCTTTCTTTCTTCAAATATTCGGTTCGTACAGGATATATATGGCATTCTGGTTGGAAATATCACCTACAAGATTGGTTATCTTTATTAAAATCAATTTAGATACATCAAATCATTTTGAAAGACAAGTTATTTTGGAAAGAATCTACTTATGGAAATCAAGATCCTAATTGTATGGGCGAACAAGATTGACGAGATTTCATCACAATCTTCAAATGGCTCGAGATCTCCTTGATTGATTTTGTCCAACGAGTTGATTGGAATAATTCATTTGGAAAGTGCCAACGGTCGAGAATGCGTGAAGGAGTATTTAATGAGGCCTCTCCAGTCAATCGACAGAGTGCGTGAAAAAGAAGAATTCCAAAGTCTGAAGCTTCCATTTACTTGTTATTCCTTACACTGTGCCCAAATTTGTACTCCAAAGAGAGAAAGACTTATATTGTGACTTCGTGAGAACAGTAGAGACTCTTCACTGAGAAGTTGAAATTGCAAGATTATAAATTCTCTTTTGATTCATAGTGGAAACCAGCCAGAAGGCTTTCACGTGGGAGAGTGGACGTTGGCTTAATCTAAGCCGAACCACCATAAAATCTATGTTCATTTTCTCTTTCCTTAACTCCTTTACTTTATTCGTATTTCATTTTAATAGTTAAAGTCTAAACTCTTTCAAAGTCTGTTGTTTATCAAACTCGTTTCAAAAGCAAATATTCTTACTGATTTTCGTGAAAATTGTCTTCACACCTATTCACCATCCTCTAGGTGTTCATACTAGCGCTTTCAAGCGTATCATGTTGTGTCACGTTTTGTGCGTCACATGTTGGTGTTGATGCTACTTAAATGATACCTTGTGACTTTGGCAAGTGTTGATTCAATATTCAAGGAAGATAAAAGGGGACAGTATTCATCCTACCAGTCAGCAAAAGCATCAATAATCCCAAGATTTTATGGAAGGGAAAGAAGTTGAAACGGGTGAGAATAGCGCTAACAACCTCATTATGATAAGTGATGGCAGTTTCTCCTCAATGTTTTTCTGGAAAGTTTTTCCCCAATGTTTAGTATGAGGAGTACAAGGAAATTCCATCGAATATATAGCTAGCATGGAGATTTTTTGAGTAAGTCCGAATTGGCAAGCACAAAGTTTAAGATTATAAACCTTGAAGTCCAGGTAAAATTTTCCTTTGTATGAGAAATCTAGGTCTAAGTCCACTAAAGTTAGGATGCATTTCCAAAATATATCGATTTTGATGGCGTTAAATGTAGGGCACTTCTCTACGTCATTAATGCTGATTGAGTAGAAATTGAAATTCGTCAAAGATAGTAAATGTCTCATGAAGCACTCGAAAGTAGAAAAACTAGCAGATTTAAGCGGGTGGCAATAATTAGTAGCCACTCTTCCCACTTGAGAAGGGGAGATGAACAATTAGCACAAGGACGATTTAGTTTCAGACGTGGGCTTTAACTCCCATACTCTATAAAAAGGCAGGGAAAATGTCACGCCCTAATCCTCGAACGAGTGCCCATCCCTCACCTGGTTGATTAATAGCGACATCCCAGGACGCATCGCCGACCCACTTATTTTAATACGCATGCGGAAGCATAAGATAAACCCTAGACAATAAAACAGTGGGATAGAAAAGTATGGCCATATTTTCACATCTGAAAACCATAACCACATTTTTATACAAGGCAAACCATATAGTATATAATACAATACTATTCGCTAAAGGCTAAACTATCACACATCAGTTCTCAGCCTAGGGTTTGCAAACATGATGGGATCTCAATCCTCATCCGGGTCATACTCAGGATCCTCCTCAAGATCATCCTCTTCTTCTAATCCTTCTTCCTCTTCTGCTTCGTCCTCGAGCTCCTCTTCTTCAAAATTCACCTTAGCTTCGTCCTCAGGTTCCTCTTCTGCAGGTTCCACCTCTGGCCATTCTCACTCCTAATCATCCTCATGTCCCTCCTCTTGCTCAACCATCTCCCCTTCTTCGGGCATGCTCCAATTGGATCCTGCTGCTAAGTATATGGGTGACTCAAGATTGCTCCCGAGCTTCGGGTCCTTTGCATCCACTACTGACCCATCCTTATGGTCAGTTGTCCCCTTCTCGAATGCTTCCTCCAGGACGAACATGGGCACCTCGATTTCTAGCATGGGACCCACTCTTTGCCCATCATAGTACTCACGATACCATGATCGATACTTGTGGGGCCTCAAGGCATCTTTTACTACGTCAACCCAGACGGTTGACTGAACCAGGACGTACTTCAATCCTTCAAGGTGGGGATGTTTCAGGAAGTGAGTCTCTATCTCTGTGACTTCCTCTAGAATACCAAATTGCATAAGAGGACAAGGAGGTGGAGGTGCTGCCATCTAGGGACCTAAAATGGTTATACAATAACCATTGAGACCACGTCTCAGTGAGTTCTAACCCCTAAGACTCGATTAGTAAACCAATACGCTAACCAGGCTGCCTAAGCACACACGGGTCAGAGGACTTACCTTGGCCTCAGATTCCACTTGCAAATCAGCACAGTTTAATAAGCACCCAAGTAATCACAGATCGATATCTCGATCAATCAACCTAGTCGATTATATGTCAATCGAACCATTCACCAGTCATTTCCATCCATACTATACAATTCCCAGTATAATAGACCTAGTCACCAAGCCACGTGCACTCTCTAAGGTGACATATTCACCAAGGCAACATACTTTAGTCACCGAGTCACGTGCATTCTCTAAGGTGCCATAATCACCAAGGCGACGTACTAATCACCGAGCCTCGTGCATTCTCTAAGGCGACTTATACGCCAATGTGATGTACTAATTACTCAACCACGTGCATTCTCTAAGGTGATATACCAAATCACCGAGCCACATGCATTCTCTAAGGCGACCTTTTCACTAAGGTAACGTACTAACAACCGAGCCACATGCTTTTCTAAGTGATATATATTCAACAATTTACGTGCATTCTCTAAGGCATCCTATACGCCAAAGCGATGTAATAATTGTTGAGCCATGTCACACAGCATTTCTTCTCATCTTTCATCATACCTGATAAAATATCGTGCGTGGGCACACAGTTGGCCTTAGCCAAAATATAATATTTTTCTTTCCATAACTCCCACATTTTCTGTAGTCCACTAAAATATTTTTGGCATTATCAATTGATGCCCGGTTATATTTTCTTTTTAATTAATAACCAACATTATTTAATTTAGGAATAATTCTCAAATTCACAGATAATTCAATTCAGCACAAAATAAAGCTCAATTAAATAAACAGACTACACCACAATAATCAGCATAAAATTTCGATCATCGACTATCCCCGCCTAATTTCCGAAAAATAAATAACTAAATAATTAATTTTGAAAATTAATAAATAAATACTAAAAATTCAATTTATGCCTATAATGCCTAATTGGACACCAGAACGGATCGGGAAAAATCCCAAGATACATTCAATAAATAGGAGTACGTCTCTACTTGCTAATTACACTAATCAATCGCCTAACATGCATTATTAAGCCACTAATTTAATTACTCTAAATTAATCTAACCACATAATCATGATTAATTAACACTAATTAACCCTTAAGCACCATTAGCAAACTAAGCAAGGATTAGTGAGCTAAACTCACCCGTTTAACAATCCGCTCGAATTGAAACGTCGGGAACGTCGCAGGAGACGTTTAACTCCAAGGTGGGCCTAGGAACCGAGGCCCACAAACACCTCAAAATGGGCTCAGAATGTGGCTGAAAACCCACTTCCTAGCTTGCTGATTTGGTTGCAAAAATAGAAGAAAACACAGCTGAGATGGACGGCAAGGTTCAAGGAAGCTTCGACGGCTGAGGTGGTGCCATATAGTGGTTGGAGATGGCTGAACCACAGCCTGAGATGGCCGAACAGCCTCCTAGAGGCGAGGACGACGACGTGAGGGCAGCTGGACGCTGGGGCTACATGGTGGAGGCAACGCGGTGCACGGTGGTGCGCACGAGGGACAAAGGTGGCATGGCTTCGGCGATAGTGATGGTCTGGCGGCAACGAGCTGCTCTGATTCTTCTCCTCAGTTGCTGTGGGCGAGAATGGAGGGAAGAATGAGGGTTTGGCCAACCAAGGGAGGAGATGAGGTAGAGAGAGAGGTGGAGGGCCCATTTGCGTCACTTTTCCACACCATTGTTCCCTCCTTTGCTTGTCCATAAAGCCAGCATCTCTTGGCTATAATTGAGCCACACATGCACTCCATACAACCTTGAAAATGGTGCATTTGGCTAGAGGGAATGGGGAGCTACGAATTTGGCACATGAGGTTTCAACTGGACACTTTATCTCTTTTGATTTAATCTCATATGGCTTCAATTAATTCAATTGATAATCTATCTTTCATCTCAAATTTGCAACTAAAAATAATCCTCGGCCTTGATTGAACAAAAACGGTCCTAAACCAACTTTTTCCCAAAAAGTCTCAGTTGTTAGAAAAATCTTCTGAGACTGAGTCATGGATCCTAGAATTTATTATGACATGACAGAATCTTCAATTTCTAAAATCGGACCTGAATTGGTGGTTAATTTCCATTCGGCGCATTTTTAGCGTGACGTAGACTACTGGATAGTTTTCAAATATTTTTAGGGTAAACAACCCGTGATCGATTTTCTTCGAGCCATAATGAACCCACTTGACACATTGACGACTCTCGGTTGTCGTGAAAATCTCGAGGATTCAAATACGAACATAGAGTACCAAAATGACAGTAAAAATCAAACTAGTGCCGATCGACGAGAATTTTCCAATTTAGTGGAGTCATCCACGATTGGCCAACATCTCAGTCAAACTGACCTATCTCTGATCTCACATCAATTTTTAACTATACCGCAATGGCCTCTAAAGATGAGCATGGTCAAGAAGCCGATTTTTGGTCGAATTCTCAGATCTATTTGCTTTAAAGTCCTTAATAACTTCCCCATATAGTCTAGTTATCTCAAAAGTGATTAGCTCTGAGAACAGTCCTATAGGCGTGTCAATGAAATGCCCGATTAATTCAGTAGAAAACAGGGTTAGAAATCTAGGATGTCACAGAAAAAGTTTGAAAGTAAGTGTTAGAGTAGGAGCAGAGTAGGACAGACAAAAATGGGTGGTAACATTTCCAAAGCTCGTAATTGGACTCAGCGGATCGAGAGTTAACTACTGACCAATGAGGTAGGGGAACCCATTCATTGGAGAAGAGCACACGGAAATATAATAGAATCCATCCTTGATAATCCAAATAGGACAAAAGAAAAGATAAAAATGCAAATTGAAAAGGAAGTTTGTGCGGACAAAGCCCTATAAAGCACTGCATAGAGCATAGCTATATCCATGAATCTTTTGAGGCAATCGAACAAGGATGACATATATATATATATATATATATAATATGCTCTTCCAAAGTGATCCTTCCATCAGGTTTATTGAACTTGTCAAGAAAAGCATCATATGGAAGATCAAGATAGGATGAACGATGGAAATGTGGGCAAAGATTCATATCTAATTTGGAATGCTTGCCAAAAGGCGATGACCAGTGAGAGTCCACGCATCCAACAAGAAAACAGTCACTGGTAAATTGGTAGGATCGAAAGACAGGCAATAGAACTCCAAGGCTAATTCAATTTTATCTTGTCGCTAAATTAGCCACATTTCAGGTTTCAATCTCAAGTACCATTGGAAGTACCGTTCACTAAACGAAAGAAAATAGCTGAACCGATAGTGAGGAGCAGACCAAACATGGTCATAAATTAAATCATGAGTGATTGGAAGAACCTGTGTACTGCCGAGAAAAACATTCGATAAATCCAGAGGGAGAGGGAAGTGATTTGAAATAATGATTAACTGACTTTCTTCATAGTCATTATCCATGAACGATAACGATGGACCACCATTGCGTTCATAGAGCCATAGAGCTAAAGACCATTGAGACATCCTTGGAATGTTACCGGTGTTAGGACTAGAACTATCATCTAGAGGGAAGTGAATAGGTGAATATATAGCATTTAAAAACAATTGAAACTAATATTGCAACGGGACAACGTTCGGTGACAAAACGTGCAATGTTCAAATATTAGCAGTGTGCAATAATCTGTCTCAAGAAATAAATAAGAGTTTAGGGAATAAAAAAACACACACAACATTTATAATGGTTCGGTTTTGACAAACACATGTTCACTCTCCTACACTGACAGCCTATCAGCTGGATTCTATTAAATGAATCAATCAAAAGTTACAAGAACTAAGTATTCACCACTCAAACACGTGAGAACAGATCTTCTGATCTCACACTCACAACCTTTAAAAGATTACAAAGTTATGCTCATGAAGACTTATGTATTAGGACGAAGCTTTTTTTGAACTTTGGAATTTTGGACTTCGAAAACTCTCTTAGCTCTTTCAGCATCGCAACTTCCTTGAATACCACTCAATGTCCCAGCTCACTATCAACACAAGCTCTGAGGACCATTCATCCAATCAACCTGTTGGATTTGAATGTTGTTGAAAGATTTGATTGCTTCAAGATTGCTGAGAAAGAAGTTTCCCTATGATTTTGCCACATAGATCGGGTTTTCATAAGTTAAGTTCTTTGTTTGGAAAGAATATTTTGTCTCCAATTGAATGTTCCAATGATTACGATACTCCAACTTTGAGATTGTATTCAACATACTTTCCTTCTAGACAATTGATATATATGGCAAGGAATCCATGCCAATCTACTAGCCATTGCACGAGTGTTCAACGTTTGATCAATATCCTTATTCCATTGATTATACTATTAAGGATATGATCTTCATCATGACTTTGAATCTGATAAATAACATCTGATTATACATCCCAGAATTTCCACATGGAAAAACTTATCATTAGAAAAAAAAAAAGTCACTCAAGAAAAATTATGTCAATTTGCAAAATCATCTAGGAGTGTTAAAGTGCTCGGAAACCGCCGCGAGATAGAGGAAGTTGAAAAGGTATGATCTTTTAGATGCAATTTTCCCGTTTTGAAAGTAATGATAGCCTGCAGATATTTGGAAAAATACGAAATGTTTCATTGGGTACAGCATACCACCATTTTATTTTTATGGGTCAAAAGAAGCCGAATGCACTGAAGCAGAGAATTGACAAAGTAACTCCTTAGCTAACAAATTGACATTTCTGCAAGAGACATTCTCTCACTCATCTGAATACCAAACATCCGTTCTAAACTCTGTCAAATTTGATTGAGAAATATTAATGTATCTTGAATTTTTTAGAAACACAAAAGGTAGTTGATAGAATAACTAAAGATAATTTTGTAATCATATTGGTATATCTAGGAATGCCTGTATTAGTAGCCAATGCGGCAGGCATAGTTCTATCTTCCTAGTGTCACGGGTCGATCAATTTCGGTCGATCAAACACCGCGCGGCCTTAGGATCGGTGATCCCAAGTCAGCCTTACACACACACACGCTCGAACACAAGAACCAAATGGGCAAAGAGAGTGTATATTGCTTGTGAACGAACTGCTTACAAGGTGGGAGAGGGATCCCTATTTATACAAGAGTGGGTCACATCTCGGCCGTGGATTGTCCCTCCGATCCAACGGTCCATTTTGAATACGTATAATCATTACAAGCTATACAACAGACTACTCGAAGGCTACTCGACTGGTGCACCGGCAGCCCTTGGGAAGTCCATGGGTCGCGCGTCGGGCCTTGGGCGGTTCATGGGCGTGCGTCGGAAGCAAGATCGTGGTTGCAGGTCGGTCGACACGCAACCAGCTGAACCGTTACGGGCTTCTCGAGTATCGCTCAGGGGTCGCCCACGGGCCGCGCATGGGCCTTCCGCTTGCCCCGCTCATCGGTCGTTCGTGGGCTACTTCCGGGCAGCCCTTTGTACGTGACACGGTCCCTCACGGACGATCTTGGATCATGCTTGTCTCAGGCCGTGTCATTCTCCCCCACCTAATCGGGCGACGCCTCGTCGCGTCCGTGGCATGGAAGGCTTCGATGTGCCCCTTGAATTCCCACAGAGCCTCGGAGGGTTCCCAGCTTGCTTCACTCTCAGGAAGGCCTCTCCACTGGACGAGGTATTCCTTCCTTGGTGCCCGATATTTCTTCCGTATGATCCGATCCGCCATGATACACTCAACATCCCGATCATAGGAGGTCTTCACCCCAAGGGGCGCTCGCTGCGATGTGCCCCGATCCGGATCATCCTCATCCACATGAAACGGTTTTAACATGCTCACATGGAACACGGGGTGGAGCCTGAACTTGGATGGTAAGTCCAGCTTGTACGCCACCTTTCCGATCCGTTGTATCACTCAAAAAGGGCCTTCATAGCGACGGATCAGCCCTTTGTTCACGTTTCATGCCGAAGGACGAGGTGCAACTTGACTAGCACCAAGTCCCCGACCTGAAACTCCACATGCCGTCGCTTTCGTCAGCCCATTTCTTCGTGCGTTTCGCGGCCCTATCCGACACGCCGGGCCAAGTCCACGTGCTCACCCCATTCCTTAGCGAGTTTGTATGCGGCCGAGCTACTTCCTCGATATCCCGAAGCGATTGCGCTTGGCGTGAGTGGCTGCTGCCCGGTCACGATTTCGAATGGGCTTTGACTCGTGGACTCGCTCCGCTGCAAGTTGTAAGAGAATTGGGCCACGTCAATCGCCGTGCCCGGTTCGCTTGCGTATTGTTCACATAGTGCCGAAGGTAGATCTCCAAGCAATCCATTCACTCGCTCGGTTTGTCCGTCGGTGCATGGATGCATGCTGGTGGAAAGATTGAGACTCGTCCCCAAGAACTTGAAGAGTTCGGTCCAAAGCCGTCCGGTGAACCGAGGGTCGGGATCGCTCACGATCGTGCGTGGAACGCCCCAATATTTGACTACGTGCTTGAGGAACAGCTTGGCAGCTTCCTCGGCTGGGCATTCCATTGTGGTTGGCACGAACGTCGCATATTTGGAGAGGCGATCTACCACAACCATGAGAGCCCAACACCCTTCGAACTTGGGCAAATTCACTATGAAGTCCATGGAGACGCTCTCCCATGGACGTTCGGGATGGGCAACGGTTCAAGGAGCCCCGCGGGAGGCCGTTGCTCTATCTTGTCTTGTTGGCAGACAAGGCACGTCCGCACGTATGTCTCCACATCATCCCGCATATGCGGCCAGAAGTATTGATCTTCCACAAGCGCCATGGTGCGGTGGATTCCCGGATGTCCCGCCCATTTGGAGTCGTGGCACTCTTTTAGGACTTCCTTTCGAAGCTTCCCGTGGAGCGGCACATAGAGTCGCCGTCCTTTGGTGTAGAGGAGGTCATCCTCATGCCAAAATATCCTCGTCAAGCCCTCTTTGGCGTATCGCAGAGGACTTGGGCTTTTTGATCATGCTTGACCCTCCTTGATACGATCAACCCACGGGCAGTCGGGCCTACTCACCACGTTGGCCAGTTCGAACTTCCTACTTAAGGCGTCGGCCACGGAATTGGACTTTCCGGGCTTATACTCCAGCACATAATCAAACTCGGCTAGGAAGTCTTACCACCGAGCTTGTTTCGGGCTGAGCTTCTTCTGGGTTTGGAAATAGCTCGTGGCCACATTGTCGGTCCTCACGACGAACCGAGACCCCAAGATATAGTGCCTCCATGTTCGAAGGCAGTGCACCACCGCGGTCATCTCCTTCTCTTAGACCGTGTATCGTCGCTCGGCATCATTCAACTTTCGAGATTCAAAGGCTACCGGATGACCTTCTTGCATCAAGACACCACCGATGGCAAAATCAGAAGCATCGATCTCCACCTCGTATGGCTTGGTGTAGTCGGGCAGCATAAGCACCGGCTCTTTGGTCATGGTCCGCTTCAACCACTCGAACGTCTCTTGACACCGATTCGTCCACTCCCACGGCCTTTCTTTCTTCAGCATATCCGTGAGTGGCACGGTGAGACGCAAATACTCCCGGATGAAGCGCCGGTAGTAGTTCGTGAGACCAAGAAAGGATCTCAACTCAGTCACCTTGGTTGGTGGCTCCCAATCAACAATGGCACGGATCTTGGCCGTGTCCATCCGCACACGTCCGCCCCCAACGATGTGCCCAAGGAACGGAATCTCTTTTTGTGCAAAGGCACATTTCTCACGTTTCACATACAAGTCGTTTTCTCGAAGGGTCCGAAAAACTCGACTCAAATGTTCAACATGCTCCTCTAGCGTCCGGCTATATATCACTATATCATCAAGATAAACTACAACGAACCTATCAAGGAACGGATGCAGTACCTTGTTCATGAGTGTGCAAAACGTAGCCGGCGCATTGGTCAAGCCGAATGGCATGACAAGAAACTCGTATGATCCATAGCGGGTCACACATGCTGTCTTCGGCTCATCCCCCTCAGCGATCCGCACTTGATAATACCCTGATCGAAGGTCGAGTTTGGAGAACCAACGGGCTTCTCCGAGCTGATCAAACAAGTCAGCATTAAGGGGAATCGGGTACTTATTCTTGACGGTCAGCTTGTTCAATGCCCGGTAATCAATACACATACGGAGGGATCCGTCATGCTTCTTTTGGAACAAGACCGGGGCACCGAACGGGCCTTGATGGCCGAACATACCTAAGCATCCAACAGCTCTTTGAGCTGTTTCCTCGCTTCCTCCAACTCGGGCGGAGCCATGCGATAGGGAGCCATGGCCGGTGGTCGAGCATCGGGCACCAGTTCAATCCGATGGTCGACCTCTCTTCGAGGAGGCAGCTTCTTGGGCAGCTCGGGCGGCATCACATCTTGGAAGGCATCGAAGACTCGGGATGCCTCTTCCGGTACCGAGCTTTCCTCCGTGCCCTCCTCCTTCAATGCCGCCAAGAAGGTCACCTCGCCTTTCTTCAGCCCTTTAGCAAGCTGCATGGCCGATAGCATCTTCCTATCGCGTCCCGATTCACGATAGATCGGGACCATGCATTGGCACCGCTTGTCCAGAATGCATATGCAATCCGCGAAGGGCATGACACCCGCATTGATCCAGTCGAGAAATCCCAAACCGAGTATGAAATCGTAGTCATCAAGGGGGATTACCTCGATATCTTCTTTGCTGGTCCAAGGACCTAGGTGAAACTCCACGCCCCGGCCATGCCGCTGGTCAGACTTCTCCGAATTCACCGTCTTGAGCCAACCGGACTCATTTGCCTCGACCGAAAGATGCAGCTTCTTCGCGGCCTCTTTGGATATGAACAGATCGGACGCCCCGGTATCCACGAGTGCGCTCATCGTGGTACCCCCGATCTTCACGTCTACGAACATCATTCCTTTCGGTTCTTTGGCCTTCTTGGAGGCCTTGATCGTTCCAAGGATCCGCAACGATCCCAACCGCGCCTCCTCTCGCGGCTTGTCCTCCTTGGGCATGGGCCGCCAACTTTCCCCTCTTCGGGCAATCCTGAGCCATATGGGGACCGTCACAAAAGAAGCACTTGTATGTGCGTACCTTGTGTTGGTACCTTGCGTTGCTCGACTCGGGTTGATTCCTATGAGGAGTCGACGGTGGTCTGCCAGCATTTGGTTGAGGGAACCGGCCTCGATCTCCCCCACCAGTGACCTTTTCTCTCGGTCGAAAGTCGGGCTTGGTGGTGGTTGCCAGCCTATATTCAACAAGGGACTCGGCCACAGAAGTGGCTGTGGTGAGGTCCGTTGCACTGCACCATTTGAGCTCCTGCTTGACCCAAGGTTTGAGTCCGCCCATGAACTGGTGGAACGCCTCCGTCTCGGTCATGGATGGGATTTGGAGCAAAGAGCTCGAGAACCGCTTCACATATTCACGAACTCCGCCCTTCTGCTCTAGGCGCTTGAGTTCCCCTCGGGCTTCCTCCTCCGCATAAGCGGAATAGTAGGTTCGCCGAAACTCTTCGACGAACCAAGCCCATGTCACGATAGGATCGCCATTCCTACCATCCGACCGACGTCTCCACCATAGCAGCGCATCATCAGATAAATACATGGCTGCGGTGTTTACCCGGATCACGTCGTCGGTTGTCCCCATGGTCTGGAAGTATCGTTCCATGTACCATAGGAAGTTGTCCACGTCCTTTGCCACCCGGGAGCCCTTGAACTCCTTTGGTTTGGGTGCATCAGCACGGACCGCACGGTGATCACCCCGTTCACGCGTCTTCAAGCTCCACAAGCTTGCCCTTCATCTCCGTCATTTCCGCCCGCATGGCCGCCATCGCGGCTTCCCAAGTCTCATCCCGCTGCTGCAGCTCGTGCATGAAGGATTCTTGCACCTCGACACGGAGCTCTCCCATGCCGGCTTGGAGCTCTTGCACTTCGGCCAAGAACTCCTCCCTACCGGCTTCCGCTCCTTCTTGATGCCAGTGCGGTGTCGTCCATGAACGCTCGGACGTACGTGACGGTCTCCTCTATGGCCGTCGGACGGTTTCCGGATCCTCGCACACGAGGCAGCACGGGCCTTTCTCGACCGGTTAGCCCTCCTGGCTGAACGCCCACGATCTTCACGCTCATTGTCTTAAACGATCGGAACATCAGGGCGAGGATTAGCCATTTCGTTTGGAAATGATGGCTCTGATACCACTTGTCACGGGTCGATCAATTTCGATCGATGAAACACCGCACGGCCTTAGGATCGGTGATCCCAAGTCAGCCTTACACACACACACGCTCGAACACAAGAACCGAATGGGCAAAGAGAGTGTATATTGCTTGTGAACGAACTGCTTACAAGGTGGGAGAGGGATCCCTATTTATACAAGAGTGGGTCACATCTCGGCCGTGGATCGTCCCTCCGATCCAACGGTCCATTTTGAATACGTATAATCATTACAAGCTATACAACAGACTACTCGAAGGCTACTCGACTGCTGCACCCGGCAGGCCCTTGGGAAGTCCATGGGTCGCGCGCGTCAGGCCTTGGGCAGTTCATGGGCGTGCGTCAGAAGCAAGATCAGGGTTGCAGGTCGGTCTGACACGCGACCAGCTGAACCGTCACGGGCTTCTCGAGCATCGCTCAGGGGTCGCCCACGGGCTGCGCATGGGCCTTCCGCTCGTTCTGCTCATTGGTCGTTCGTGGGCTGCTTCCGGGCAGCCCTTTGTACGTGACACGGTCCCTCGCGGACGATCTTGGATCATGCTTGTCCGTGGGCCATGTCACTAGCCTGAAATCTCTCTCTCTCTCTCTCTCTCTCTCTCTCTCTCTCTCTCTCTCTCTCTCTCTCTCTCTCTCTCTCTCTCTCCGCACTTGTATTGCTGTCATTTTTCCACTCGTACCTAGGATAAACCCATATCGCTCACAAGTGGTATATTGGACAAATATCTACCGCAATCAGTGGTTCCAGAAATCAAATCCTTGGATGATCAAACTTAAGGTGATTGGGGGTGCCGGTCATACTCCACAAGAAGACTCGGAGGCTTCTCTGAGTACCTACGGCGCATGTAATTTTAGCTTTTCGTTTTTCTAAGTTTAGTTTTGACAGTTGCCATGTTTCTCAGGCCTGAAAAGTCGTGGAAGCTTTGAGGATGTTGTTACTATGAAGATATTCAGTTTCGATTGTCTTCCATGTTAAAGTTTTTGCTCTTCCTAAAGGTAAGATGCTATTGTCCAAGACCTACGCCGGAAATTGTATCCTTGAATCTCTGAGAAATGCTTTTGTCATTACCGAAAGGAACCTTCTCAAATGCCCGTAACACAGACAGATTCTATAACGGGACAAAAACTGCATGGAAATTTGTATTTTTTAGTGGAACCAGTATAGTTCTTAACTTTTACTTGACAAGTGGTCAACATATTCTCTTTTTTTTTTTTTTTGGTCAAACAAAAATTTATTGAATATAAAAGTACTTGAGACACCAAAACCCACAACCCGGGCATCAAAACAAAGAAGATCCTGAAGGGATTGAGAGGGATGGATTACCCAATTAGAAGGTAGGGTTTTTAGTTGATATGCCTTACAGATTTAGTCCGTCACTCTATTGGACTCTCTTCTACAATAGGCTAAGTAGATATGCTTGAACTGGCCCATGATCTCGCGAGCTTCCACAATAAGAGCACGTGCTTCCCAGTTACACTGACCTGAGCTATTAACCATGTGAACTAAAGACTTGCAGTCAGACTCCAGTACGATGGTTTCTTCCTTTTTTGCTTCGAGGAGAGAGAGAGAGCTGTGAGCAAACCTAGGGTCACGACTTGAATCACAGATGACGCTGGTACCGATCTTGCTATTCCGTCCACCAAAGCTCCCGACGCATCTAGAACAACACAAGCGACTGCTCCCATGTTCAATCCATCTATATAAGAACCGTCGAAATTGGACTTTAAAGTTCGCTCCTTTGGAGCCTTCCAGCGTAGAGGTGGGTCTTCTTCTTCTGACGTTGTTTCTTGTTCTTTATGATTCCACTTGCACCACTTACGAAGCATGTTGCGTGCCTCTTCAACTAGAATTTCTGGTTTTGGGCATCTCTTCCGAAAGATGAAGTCGTTTCTCACCCTCCAAATAAACCACAGGACTCTCGCAATAACCTCAAAAGACGGCAGACCCATTGATTTTTCCTCGAATTTCAGCAACCATTCTTCGATTTTCGATAGCCTACTCGTGAAATCATCCTTTGCAATGCAGGATTCACCCAGATCAGCGAAGTCTAAGGGGACAACAAGAAGCCTACTCGTGAAATCATCCTTTGCAATGCAGGATTCACCCAGATCAGCGAAGTCTAAGGGGACAACAAGAACGAGTGCTCAATCATCCCAGGTTCTGAGCTGCAAATGGGACCCGAGGCTTCAGATAGTATGTTTCTTCTGCATAAGTTGACCTTGGTAGGGATAGCATTCTGACATAGACTCCAAATAAAAATTCTGATTGCGGGGTTCATATGCCAATTATGTTCCATAACTGACGGGGTGGCTGATATGATGCTGACGTTTTGCTCTCCAGTGTTCGGCAAAACCGCTTTTCGATCTATATTCTAAGCATCTTAATGTTGAAATGACCTGATTCAGTCCCTATCCACACTAACCTATCTCGAGCATTCTAAGTTTTCAGATGAATCATTAGTATTTCATTAATGATCTACTCATCGAACATTCTATGTAGCGTTTGTCCATCCTAGTTATTCTCCTCCTTAAGAATCAATTTAGCAACTCGAGTAGGTTCACCATAGTTCATAGGTCCACCAATGATACCTCTCTTAAGCCATCTATCTTCTCTTATATTAATATCATCTCTGTTTCCTATTGACCACATCAACATACTTTGCTAGCCCCAAGAGGGTCGGGAATGTGACATCCTGAATTTTCGACCCCGTCTCGATAATATGAAATGGGATTTTCGCCAACACGCCTATGGTCTTTTTTCTCTGAGTTGGCTACTCACAAGTTAACCAATCTATCGGGTGAAGCCGTTAAGGGATATAAACGTAGCAAACTTGAGAATTCAATCAGAAATCGATTGCTCGACCGTGATAATTGGTAAGGGTCAATACGGCACCGTTATAATCAATTAGTGGTCAGATATAAGTCGATTCGATGGAATGGCGTAATTAAATTATGGGTGATTACACATGATTGCAAAATTCACATCGAACGGCACTAACCCAATTTTCTGTCAATTTTATACTCGATAGCCGTAATTGAAACCTTGCAATTTTTACAACAACCGAGAGTCAACTACGAGTCGAAGATGCACAAACGTGAATCGAAAATTGTCAACCACGGGTCAAACATAATAAAATCCATAAAAGCTACTCGATAGGTTAGATTGTACTAAAATCATCTTTGATCGATTTTAATCACAAAATTTAATTTGGTTTCAAGAATTGGATGTTTGAGCATGTCACAATTCATTTTTAGGACATCGTCTCATCTTTCGGAGAAATTCCGTTGAGCCCGGAATTTTACGGAAAAATCAAAATCGACAAAAAGAAATGTGAAAAAAGTCGTATGGGCTGCTGAATTTCTGCATTTGGCCACCAAAAAGGCCTTAAATGGTGAAGAAAGGAGGAAAATTGCAATTGGATGGAGCCTTGACTTTGGGGGCACGACACTCGAGTATTTAGGATATTTCCCCTTGACTTCTTGGCCTCCTCTCTCTCTCAATTTTCCCTTCCCTTTTCATGCGTACACACCCTCCGCCGCCCACCTCCCTTCTCTCCTTCCTCTCTTCTTCTTCTTTTTATTCATTTCTTCGTTGCTGCATCTTCATCTCATCTTCACCGCCGCTACCCCTCTTCCATTATCCACCACCATTTCATTAACCACCAGCCCTTCTCCATTTCCCTTTGTTCTCGCTGCCACCACCACACCCCACCACCTCATGCTTCACCAGCCCACCGAACAGCCCCTCTCGTCCAGCGATCTCACCTCACGGCCACAGCAGCTCACCGCCTCAATTGCAGTCAACTCGATCCAGCCCTCCAAGCCAAACCGACCAGCCACCTCAGCCCTCAGTCCAGAGCAGAAGCAGAACCATTTTTTCCAGCAAGCTGTGAGCTTGCAAGGCTTTTTCAGTCTTTTTCCGGGCCTCCATTGGAGTCACTGTAGTCACGGGATCTCACCGCCGTCACACCACCGTCGCCGTGGACCCGTCGGCTCGCTAATCCGGTGAGTTAACTCCATAATCCTTGATTAGATTGTTAATTGCACTTAGGAGGTTAGATTAGTGCTAATTAGCTCAATTAGATTAGTGTTGAGTTAGATTAGCCTTAATTTAGATTAGTGTTAATCTAGTTTGGTTAGATTAGCACTAATGAGGATGGATTAACCTAAAAATTCGAATCAAGTTTACTGAACCCTTGCCGTTTGCCATTTTCATGGATTAAAATGTGTTGCGATTTTAAAGTTGTTTCCTTCTTGAAAAATGTTCTAGACATCTTCAACTATGACCTATATTTTACTCAAGATTTTACAGATTTAAAAGAATGAGATTTCAACTTCGTTTTATCCAAAACATAATCTCGGATTGTGCTGGAAACAGTGACATTTTGGTGTTCCAAGGATTTTTATTAACTCTTAGGGTTTTATTTTCAAAAGAGTTCCTTAATAAAAAAAATTTCATCACATCTTCTAGTTTAACATAGTCCAATTTTAGATCAAAAGGACAAGTTTTGAATGTCTAACCAAACTGATTTCGGAAAACAGACTTTCTAGACATGCACACAGTTTTTATAACGATTTGGGCAATTTACTGCTCTCAATCTAGAAAGATCTGGGTTAAAGTGCCTCATGAAAAATTTTCTTTTAGGTGTCATTTACAACATATTCAAATTTGCGAATTTTCTGAGCTTGTTTGGTTAGGTTTCTGGATTTAAACCTGGAGATGCGCGAGTGGACCGGTTTCTGCCGGTTAGGACCAATTGAAATTTTGTAGTTGTTCTTGGTGTCGTGCTTGCTGAACAATGTGTATTTGGTGATGTGGTTAACTTGTGGCATGCTGATAATTTACGTGTGAGATCATGAGGTTGAAGTGCTCTTTGTTGGTTGTTTATTGTTATTGCAAAACATGACCTTGTGGACTATTAAATAGAAAATAAATGAGGTTTCGAGTCCAGACACCAAAACTTATTTGCTCAACAAAACAATGAGGTTTTAAACTAGGTACGTGCAAAGTTTGACGGATTAATTTTGAGTACGTGAGCACCTACAAATTTATTTCTAAACGTTTTGAACAAAAAAAAATGGTTACTAAAGTTTAGTTCCAAAAAGGGGTGATTGGAAAAAAAAAATAGAAAATAAATGAAGTGTAGGGTTTGGATGCCAAGTTTTATGTGCTCATTAAAATGAGGAGATTTATACTAGATGCATGCAAAGTTTGGCAGGTTAATTTCAAATACGTGACCCGTACAAATTTATTTTGGAAGGCTTTGAACATTAAAAAAAAAACAAGAGAATGGACGCCGGTTTCGCGGAGGAGGAAGACGACAATGGCGCCGACATCGGGTCCCGTCGTCAATGCGAAATCAAGAGTTCCGATACCCAAACGTGGTGGTGGACGAACTCTGTTGTTGTCCTTGCGAGGCAAGTGGACGAGAGAGAGAATGAGGAAAGCGCGAGCAGAGGGAAGAGGAAGAAGAAATGAAGGAAAGAAGAGCAGTGGGAAGAGAGAGACGAGAGGAGAGAGGGTGTGTCAGAGGGCTTTGCATGGTGGGGTTCGTGGGACACGTGTCGCGTGATGAGTGGACTAGTATGATGACACGGTGGAATAAGAGCTGCAGCCAATATTTTCTCGAGAGTATCGCCCTGACAAGCCTACAAAGTTCTTATTTTCTCTTCTTCTAATTTCCATGTCACTCGACACGTATCACAATTTTAATGGATCATGTTGGTAATTTTTTATAAAACAAATGAAGAGGTGCCTTGTCCCACATCGAAAAGATGTGAGTGCGCACGTGGACGAGATTTGGCACTAACCGACGATCATTAATTTTATTTATTGAAAAAAATTCGGATTTATTTTTATTAAAATTTACTATAGTCTTGTTGAAATAGTACGACTGTTCATGAAAAGTTTCGATTATTTTTTATTTATTTAATTCCGAATTTTTTATGTCTTTTCAACGTAACCTTTGAGACGTACTTGTTCACAAAAGGTTGTCTTTGTTCTTTTACAACCTTTTGAAGGGTTGCCTCTATTCGAAAGCCAAAGATAAGTACGTTTGTTTTGAGATCAAACAAATATCTTCTTCCATTTTTTCGTTTTCTTTCAAGAGAAACTACAGCCATTATTTCTAATTGTTTCCCATGAGAGACCCTGAAGAAATACTATAATTACTATCTAGTATTCTCACTTGAGACTTTGTTGTATCCTGGAGGAAATTTGCCGATGACCATTAGCAACATAGTGGGGCAAATAAAAATCCTTAAAGAAAGTGATATCACGCCTCAAAGTCCGACTTGAGTACTCTAAAGATCCAACTTCATTGTTCTACCCAATTTGAAGCCACATATTTCCAACAACTTTAAGGATTTATCTGCGTAACAATGGAGTCAGAGTCGATCAAAGTCATAAGTCTAGATGTGGTGAAACAAGATCGCACGAGCAAGAGAGGTGAAGTTGCTGGGAAGCCATTTACAATGTAGAGTGCGCTGACCAAGATGTGGGACTTCATTGCCAGGGAAATACGGATCCTTTTTTCGCTGCCTCCTTCGCTCTAATTGTTGCCGCGCTTTTATAGATCCCAATATTATATTATTTGATGGCATCAATATTCTTAGCACTGAATGGGAACACTGCAATGTTTCTTCGGATTGCGTCTCTTAGTTATCTTATAGTGCAGGATATCTTCTTTGATGGGGAAACGGTGGTTCATCAGGGAATGGGTCATTTATCATGCCTGAATTGGAATGTAGCGCTGGTTCATCCACGACAACAATAGCGAGGATGACATAGACGACATAATCGTGTCCCTTGGCAACGTCGATTACAACATTTCAAAGCACGTGTAGCCGTAGATTAAGAGGCAAGAAGCCAAGTTTGCCCATTGAGCGATGCAGGCACCAAAAACAAGCGAGTGGGTTGGGTTCATCGACGTGGACAAGTTCTTTCACTTGCCAACGGGTCTGCTCCTGGATGGCTTCCGTTCTCGTCGGTGTCAGCCATAGTTTCAAAAGAGCTCAAAGCATTCTGCTTCATGGCTGAGAACCTAAAGAGACTGGATTTCGATCGAGACCTTTCTGTTGGCCACGACTCCGATCGTCAATGATAACCGAAGCGTTTGTCATCAATCCAATTGCCAATCTATTAACAAGGTCAGTTCACGGACTCGGCGACTTCCGACAAGGCCCTTCGGTGCCTTGTCCGTTTTAGTCCAATTTCGCCGGTGCCGCTCTAGTCGCTCACCAACAATCATGATGGTTTTGTTTTCGAATTCTCCCTGTTTCCACCTTGTTCAAAGATTCGAGCAGTTTTCGGATCCGCCAGTGAACCAATCTTGGCGATTCCTTGCTCTGCATGAGGGTTTTGTGATGGTTTAAGCGGTTTTCTTTCTCCTCTCCTCGTACCTTTCCCCAAACTGGGAATTACTCGTAATTCCGCTTTTCCATTCTTGAGTTTCAAGTCTTGACATTTTCTGACTGTCCATCGATATTTTCTTTGATGTTACCTTACGCGAGGTCTCTGTGCCGCTCTACGGACTTGGTCGAGCAGGGGCTCGATGTGGTCGGTTCATACAGAGTACAACAATGAGATGGCTATTGGAGAGGATATCCGGCCCTTTAATGCTCCCCTGCACGGAGGATCAGGCGAAGTGGGAGCCTCCGCTTCGCAAAGGTCACCCATCGTGGCCAGAAATTTTGGATCCCAATTTGAAGCGTGGAAATAAGATGCTTCAATTGCGTGTGTGAAAAGTGAGCGAAACTGAATCATATGTGGAGGACAGGGAAATCAGGATATCATCCAAGAACCGAGTGGTTTCAGCCACCACTATTTTTAAGTCTTCCTATGGCTCCATCTACAATGTCACCGAATGATAGTCTGGTGGATGTGTTTTGAACTCCTCTATCTCATTGGATCCGGTACATGGATCTGATCTTCCTGTGGTTGATCAATCTATATCTCTCAGTGCATCTGGATGCAAGGCCCAGGCATTGCATCAGGAGCAAAGTGAGGCTGGTGATCAAGATGACAGTATGGTCGAGGATGGAGAATTTGTTCACGAGAGGACCATCTCGAAGTCACTATGGGCATTTGATAGTGATTCACCGAGTCTTATCTGTGCATCCGATGATGAAGAAATGATACTGGAGAATAGAGCATTGGTCACAAAGAGGTCAAAGAGAGTGGGGAGTTTCTTCCAAAAGGCAAATGTTGGGTCATTCATGGATGTTTTGGAGGATTACTTGAGAATGTACTGAGGTAATGCTTTTTGCTTATCGGCTTATATGCTAAGGTATGCGATATTTTTATCTCCATGTTTAGCACGTAAACTTCTACACTATTTTTCATTGAGGGTTTCATACTCGCTCTTAGTCTTTAGTCATCTTTTGGCGTGTGTGTTCAATTCCATGTGTGGGATAATTATAGAATTGAAGAGATTCGATATGCCCCTATTTAAGACTTCAGTAATAAGAAAATGGTACGCATGTGTATGCTTGAGCTATTGATCGTGGTAGGCGGTTGACCAAGAAAGGTGAGTTCAATCACAATGCATTACGAGATTGACACGAGCGTGTGAATTTTGAACTAGAACTGGAAGGTGTCTATAGAATTTTGGTATCGTGTGATTGAGCTAGACTTTCGGTTTTGATTCGTTTCATGCTTTAGTATTTTTGAGCCATGCATTCAAGCACAAGATTAATTGGAATCGACTTGATTGCTTGATGTCCTGGATTAATATGTGCACGAATGTTTATGTTATTGTGGGCTTATGCAAGCACATAAGCAGTGGCATGAAAATTCGATTCAATCATATTATCTAATGGTTTCAAGCATAAGAATGTTAAATTTATGGTTTTTCCCTTGAGTGCAATTTGATGAAGAAATGAGGTATGGCTCTGATTATACCTTTTAGAAGGATTCAGATTATACGATGTTGTTGATTCCATTCCTAAAATTGCCAGTATCTTCTTTTCGCCTCTCTCAATTCCAGTTTATGCACTTTTGATACCTCGATACTCAATTCACTCGCATTTACTGAATTTTTAGAAAATGTTCTTACATGCATGGGATGATATGTAGTGCTCTATTTATGGAGGCATTCTGGAGATACTGAATGGGTTTTTTGGGTGTCCCTTGTTTGGTTCTAATGTGTTCTATTTGCTGTCCTTGCCCCTCATAGCATAAATGAGCCAAGAGAGTACAATTGCATTGGTTTTCTATTTTGATGTATGTATTTCATTGAGCATGAAATTTGACAATGCATAGTTTTGATTGGATGCCTCATGAAATATTCTTGTGGTGGGGGTATCCGAAGGGGACTTGAAGTCATTGAGACTAAAAAGTATCTAGCTTTCATTGTCAAAATGAAATATTTAGGAGAAGCGGATACTATCTTAAGTATTAAAATTAAAAAAATAGTGGGGGTTATTCTTTGAACTAAAGTGATTACGCGGAGAAGATGTTGCATAGATTTAAACATCTTGTTTTCAAATATATGAGTACTCCATTTGATTCCTGGTGGAGAGTTTTTAATGTGAGTGCTATGGGTTTTTAATGTATGCGATACATTATACTATACCTGATATTATTGTTTGTATATGCAAATTGAGTAAATACTAGTAATCCAATATAGAACATTAGAGGGTTTTCTTATTGTTCTATAATAACCCGACTATATTAGAAGGATATGCTGATGCTACTTGGATTACAAGTATGAGAGATAAACAATCCGCTACTGGATGAAGTTTCACATTAGGGGAATGTGTTGTTTCTTGGACAAGCAAGAAATAAATGTGCATAATTCACTCAACTATGAAACTTGAATCGTTGCTTTAGCAGAATTTGAGAAAGAGGCTAAATGGACTATGAATTTGTTGTTAAAAATCAAATTATGACCTAGTCCTATGCCTCCTATTTCTATCTATTGTGATAGTCAGGCTACTTTAGCAAGAGCCTATAGTAGCACCTATAACTGTAAGTCTAGACATATTAGTCTAAGACATGAATATGTGAGACAATTGATTAAAGATGGCACCATAATAATTGTCTATGTAAGGTTAAGTAATAATCTTGCCGATCCTTTGACGAAGTCTTTACCGAGAGACATGGTAATAATGACCTCACAAGAAATGAGGCTGAAACCCTTTAATTAAAATCACCAATAATGATAACCCGACCTTTTTTCTAGAACATCACTAGTTACAAGGTTTAATGGGTAAGAACAAATTATTGAATGTGATTGTTTGATACTGACGTAGCCCTGATATGAGAAGTCAATATCGTCTGTTACGTTTTATAGGTTGAATTGAATTCTTAATGAAGTATGATACAAATTTGTAATGTGTTGATAATAACAGAAACACATGATAGATACTTCACCTATATGAGCTTAGAAGTGGTGCCGCTTCTTACGAAAGTTAGGGTTGCTTTCTAGAGAGCTCATGAAACAGGATCAAGCACAAGGCCATAATAGTGCGGAGTAATATAGAACTTCTCGCTGAAACAAGAGGTTAATGTATGTGCGGTATGTCCGGTTCTATCATATAAAAGTACAAGTTTGAAGCCGAGCTACTTGTCACTTTGATAGAGCTTTGAGATACTTACACTAAGTAAAAGTTTAACTCGAAAGAGACCTTTATGTATGTATATTAATCTCACGAAAACTTTGGCTGTATATTTCTAACGTTTTATTTTATTTTTTGTTTTTGTTTTATAAACAAAAGTAGGGGATTGTTGGTAATTTGTTTATAAAACAAATGAAGAGGTGCCTTGTCCCACATTGAAAAGATGTGAGTGCGCACGTGGACGAGATTTGGCACTAACCAACGATCATTAATTTTATTTATTGAAAAAAAAAAATTCGGATTTATTTTTATTTAAATTTACTATAGAGTCTTGTTGAAACAGACATTTGCTCATGAAAAGTTTCGATTATTTTTATTTATTTAATTCCAAATTTTTTATGTCTTTTCAACGTAACCTTTGAGACGTACGAAAGGTTGTCTTTGTTCTTTTGCAACCTTTTGAAGGGTTGCCTCTATTCGAAAGACAAAGATAAGTACGTTTATTTTGTGATCAAACAAATATCTTCTTCCATTTTTTCGTTTTCTTTCAAGAGAAACTACAGCCATTATTTCTAATTGTTTCCCATGAGAGTGTTGGAGAAATCTTCTTGAAGTGTTTTGAAGTTGACAAAACATTTCCATCGTCTAGTCTGAAGGCTTGCAGACTCTGCTATTTAAAGTCTGAAGACTCCTGGACAGCCAGACTCAAGACTTAAAGTCAATCCTCATTGACAGTTTCTAATCCGTTGAAGAAAGGCTATCCAGAACTGGTTGTTTCATTAAGGATGTGACCTTATCGACTGGAGAAGATCTCTTGGCTGGATATGACATAACCGAATCCTTTATTTGATCATAATTGATTTGAAGATTAAGGATCCGATGATTGGCAAAGTATACTTGGAAGGTTCTACTTATGGAAACCGAGATCCTGATTGTATGGGCGAACAGGATTGATGGGCTATCGACATATTCCTTTAATAGCTCAAATAATCTTCCTAATTGATTCCGTCCAACGAGTAGATTGGAGGAATTCCTTTGGTAAGTGCCAACGGGTATGATGGCATGAAGGAGTATATAAGGAAGACGTTCCAGCTTGTTCGAGTGTGTGCACGATAGAAGAATTCCAAAGTCCGAAGCTCTTTGTTCTTAGTCAATTCATTTGTTGAGCAAAATCGTGTAAACAAAAGAGAGTCTATATTCGTGAGAAACCTTGAGGAAGTGTGGTAGAACATCTATACTGTAGAATCAAGAAAAAGCTGTGCCGTAACTTCTCTTTTGTTCATAGTGAAATCCAGCCGGTGGGCTGTCAGTATGGAAGAGTGGACGTAGGCTTGGAATAAGCCGAACCACTATAAATCTTGTGTTCAATTTTCTCTTCCCTAACCTTTACTTTACTTTGATCGTATTTTTCTTTCTATCGATTGCCTAGAATTGCTTTCATATCTCGAGAATTTGTTTGTGCACCTATTCACCCCCCTCTAGGTGATTATACTACCTATCTCAATTGGTATCAGAGCCTGTGTACTCACTTTGGTTGAAGTGTTTTACTTCAGAGTTAAAGATCCATGGCTAGTATGTTGGCTCCAGGACTGGTAGAAGGGCAAAGCAATACCAGACCACCTTACTTTGATGGAAAGGATTACAACATATGGAAAAACAAGATGAAAGCATTCCTAAGATCAAAGGATCCTCTAGAATGGGACGTTGTAGAAAAAGGAATCATTCCTAAAGCTGCACCTGTCTCAGAAAGAGGAAAAGATGTTGTTGAGTCTAACGAAATGACTCAGGAAGAGAAAATCAAGAGACAAGCTCTTGATGCAAAAGCAATTTATTCTTTATATTGTGCTTTATCCCCTACTAAATATAACAGAATATCTTCTTGTGTTACAGCTAAAGAAGTCTAGGATAGATTACATATTACCTATGAAGGAACCGATCGAGTGAAAGAGACTAGAATCAACATTCTCCTCGGTCAATATGAAGCCTTCAAAATGAAACCGTAAGAATCTATAACTGATATGTTGGCCGCTTTACGAAATCGTGAATGGTCTTGAAAATCAAGGTCAACCAATTTCGATCCCATGAAAGTAAACAAGCTACGCGTGGACTCTCCAAGGATTGGAATCACATAAAGACCTCAATCGAGAGACCCAAAGAATCATGCCACTATCTGTTGATGAGTTGGTTGGGACTCTTCGCCTTATGAAGTGGAACGAATCAATGAAGACGAAGACCCTAAATGTAAGAAATCCATTGCATTAAAATCTAATGATGATTTCGATGTTACGATTCTGAAGACGATATGGATGATGAGGAACTTGCTCTCATGATAAGAAGATTCAGAAAGCGAACGAGGAAAAGGAAGAAGATTCAATCCAAAGAAACAATTTTCAAAAGCAATGGACTAAGTCTCGTTGAAGATGATGAATCAAACAAAGATGTAGTCTGCTTTGAATGTAAGAAAAATAGACACATTAGACCCAACTGTCCTCTTCTGAGGAAGAAGAAAGGAAAAACTGAAAAGTACCGAAAAGCTCTTAAAGTTGAAACCTTGAGTGATACAGAGTGTGAAGAAAGTGATGATGATTATGCCAATATATGTCTGATGGCACAATCGGACTCGCATTCAAATTCCGAGACAGATTCAGACTCAGAAAGCGAATTTGAGGTAAGTAACTTCAAAATCCCTATTAAGGTTTCAAAGTACATTGATGAATTGTGTTTCAGTCTTAAGAGTTCTCTTAAAAGAATTTCCGAACTCAAGAAAGAAAATTCTGCTCTAAAACAACAAGAAAATATTTTGAAAGAAAAAGTGAAAAGTTTAGACAAGAATGTTTCTTCTCTTAAAGAAAGTGAAGATAATTTTTTAAAAGAAAATGCATTCTTGAAAAGAGATATCTCAAATATTTCCAAAAGATATTCTATAGGATCCGAGAAACTGGAAAAAATCATCTATGTTCAAAGACCTTATTTTAATAAATCTGGTTTGGGAATGACTTCTGAAACCATTCCTTTAATTGATTTTCCTAAGGTGAAGGAAAGAATCAAACAAAGACACACAAGAGATGCTTACAAAAATCATTTTAAAAGAATCTTTGTAAAACCAAAGAGGTCGCAATGCTTTCGGATGCTCAAAGTGCAACAAAGTGCATATCATTTTGAAAAAGAATGTCCTATGATTTGGAAACCTGTTAAAAGGTATGGGCAAAAACCGCATTTCATACTAACACCAATGGACCCAAGAAAATATGGGCACCAAAGAAGGTTTGAGTTTCTTTTTTAAATGCAGGTCACTATCAAGAAAAAGGTAAAATGGTATCTGGATAGTGGATGCTCAAGATACATGACAGGAGACTCAAATTACTTCATAAAGCTTGTTCGAGTAAATGGTAGAAAAGTCTCTTTTGGAGGAAACAGCAAAGGAAAAATTGTGGGATTTGGAGCTGTAAAGATTGGAAATCTCATAATCAGCAATGTTTCCTTAGTGGAAGGGCTTAACTACAATTTGCTCAGTATTAGTCAGCTATGTGATACTGGTTTCAAAATCAACTTTCAAGAGGGAATATGTTCAAGAATTAGTAAAGATTCTACTCAGTCATTCATGGGACGAAGACATGGAAATATCTACCTCTTGGATGTGAAACCAGATGAATCACAATGTCTAATCTCAATCCAAGACGAAGCAAACTTATGGCATGAAAGCTTGGGCACGTCAATATAAAGCAAATAGCCAAAATCTCAGCGAAGAAGCTTGTTCGTGGTCTACCCAATTTATCATACCGAAAGTCTGATCTATGTACACCATGTATACTGGGAAAACATGTAAGAAATTCCTTTAAACCAATAAATCAAGTTTCCACTAACCGTGTACCTGCAGCTTCGCATATGGATCTTTTGGACCAACCAAAACGCAAAGCATTGGAGGTAAGAAATACTGCCTGGTAATTGTGGATGATTACTCACAATTTACTTGGGTATATTTCTTGGCAAGTAAGTCTGAAACTTTCTCTTACTTTGAAAAGTTTGCAAAAAAAGTTCAAAATGAAAAAGGGTATGTTATCTCGAGTATAAGAACAGATCATGGAGGTGAGTTTGAAAATCATGATTTTACAAAATTCTGTGATGAATCTGGTCTTCAACATGTATTCTCCTCTCCATATACTCCAGAGCAAAATGGAGTTGTGGAAAGAAAGAATAGATCACTTCAAGAAATGGCTAGAACTCTTTTAATTGAAAGTAACATCTCTTCACGTTTTTGGGCTGAAGCTGTTTCTACAGCATGTTACATTATAAATAGAGTTTTTCTAAGGCCTATTCGGGAAAAAAGCCCCTTATGAACTATTCAAAGAAAAGAAGCCTATTGTTTTATATTTTCATGTATTTGGATGCAAATGTTTTATACTGAAAAATGCAAATGATCAAGTTGGTAAGTTTGAAGAAAAGTCAGATGAAGGCATCTTCCTTGGATATTCAACCACAAGCAAAGCATACAAAGTCTACAACAAGAAGACTCAAACAGTGGAAGAATCAATGAATGTTAAATTCCAAGACTCTATGCAAAATGAATCCATTCAGACTTATCTTGAAGAATCTGAATCTGCTCCAGACTCTACAAAGTCTAAAATAGCTCAGACTTTGAAGGATCGGCAACAAGTGATCGTTGAAGATTCAAGTGAAGGAAGTGACCATCAATCGACAAATTAACCAGCAACTGGAAACATAAGTCCAGTCATCCCAAAGATCTTATTATTGGCGACATCAATGAAGGAATTTGCACAAGATCCAAAAGGCACGAAGAGTCTAGTGTTGTGGCTCTTGTTTCTGAAATAGAACCCAAAAGCATAGAAGAAGCTTTATCTGATGAAAGCTGGATTGAAGCTATGCAAGAAGAGCTCAGGCAATTCAGCATTAATGATGTCTGGGAATTGACTCCTAAACCAAAAGGTAAGTCTATTATTGGAGCTAAATGGGTTTTCAGGAACAAGATGAACGAGAAAGGAAAAGTCATAAGAAACAAGCCAAGACTCGTGGCCAAGGGATACACACAAGAAGAAGGGATAGACTATGACGAGACTTACGCACCTAAAGTAGCAAGGTTAGAAGCAATTCGATTATTACTTGTTTTTGCTTGTTATAAGAATTTCATGTTATTCCAAATGGATGTCAAAAGTGCCTTCCTAAATGGATTCATCCAAGAGGAAGTCTATGTGGAACAACCACCTGAGTTTGAAGACCCAAGGAAACCAGACTCAGTATTCAGACTCAAAAAGGCTTTATATGGCTTAAAACAAGCACCTCGAGCTTGGTATGACAGACTAAGTAAGTTCTTAATTGAAAATGGATTTGTTAAAGGTAAAGTAGACACTACTCTTTTCATTAAAAGAGAAAACAAGAGTTTTCTACTTGTTCAAATATATGTCGATGATATTATTTTTGGATCCTCTAATGAAAGTCTGTGCAAGAAATTCTCTAAGACTATGCAAGATGAATTTGAAATGAGCATGATGGGTGAGTTAACCTTCTTTCTTGGACTTCAAGTGAAACAGCTGAAGGAAGGAACTTTTATTCATCAAGAAAAATATGCAAATGATATTGTGAAGAAATTTGGACTAGACAATTGCAAAAAGGCCGATGTACCAATGTCAAGTTCCTTGAAGATAGATAAAGATGAAGGAGGAAAGAAAGTCAACCAAAAGTTATACAGAGTATCATCGATTCACTTCTTTATCTTTTCGCTTCTAGACCGACATTTTGTTTAGTGTTTGCATTTGTGCCAGATTTCAAGCAGACCCTAAAGAATCACATTTAAATGCTGCAAAGCGTATTATCAAATATATTGCATCAACTTCAAGCTTCGGTCTCTAGTATCCTAAAAAGGGAGACTTTACTCTTCTCGGGTACTCAAACGCAAACTTAGCCGAATGCAGTTGATAGAAAGAGCACCTCGGTTTGTCAACTACTTGGAGGCAAGACGGTGTCTTGGTTTTCAAGAAAGCAAAGTACAGTAGCTCTATAAACAACAGAATCAGAATATGTAGCTCTCGGAAGTTGTTGTTCACAAATTATGTGGATAAAACAACAGCTAAGAGACTTTGGAATTGAAGATTCATGCACGGAGATTAAATGTGACAACACCAGCGCAATCAATCTCACCAAAAATCCAATTCTTCACTCAAGAGCAAAGCATATAGAGATTTGACATCACTTCATTAGAGATCATGTTCAGAATGGAGAAATTGTGATTCAGTTTGTTGACTCAAAGAACCAATCGGCGGATATATTTACAAAGCCTTCGGAGAAAAATCAATTTGAAATTATCCGTTCCAGACTCAACATTTTGAGGTTTGAAGAAGTTAAAGTCTAGAGACTCTCAGACTCAGAAAAATAAGACTTTGACTGCAAGACTTTAACTGTAAGTTATTCTCTCTCTCTAATCTCATCTTGAAAAGGTACGTTCATCAACCGTGTTGATTATTGTTATCTCAACCGATATCTTTAATTGACAAGATTATTGCATCGTTTCCTTTAGAAAAAGAAGTTATTTTGATGTGACCATTTTTCGAAAAAGGCAGTTATTTTTAAAAGGCATCTTTTCACTTTCCATTACGACGTTTGGTATCCTCTCATTTCGACTGTCTTATATACAATCAGTTTCTCCTTGCTTAACTCCAAAACCCTAAAAAGCACCAATCTTCCATTCCTATTTTCTTCTCTTATTTAATCTTCGAAAAAGTTGTCATCTTTCTTGGGAAAGTCAAGCAAGGAATCTTTCAAAGACTAAGAAAGATGTCGTCTTCAAGAAAGTCTTCGAGGATCGCAAGCAGGGGACCACGGCGAATGAGTGAGGGGCCTACGCACTTCGATCTCACCGAAGAAGAAGTGTCTCCAAATCAGCAGCAGAGCCCACAACATTCTCAGCAGCGTCATTCTCCTCCATCTAGTCCTCAAGATGTTGATCATCATCAAAATGAAGAAATCATTGAAGATGCAGATCCTGTAAGAGTTCAAAGGCCCTCTCTTATTTATAAGATGTATCGTGCTTTAAAAGGGACTGGTACTCCATTGAACTATGTGGATGATTTTCTTAAGGACAAAGGATATGGAAATGAATATATCTTTTTGCGAAAAATGGAAAGTTTGGGAATTGCTCGTAAAGGGGTGGCAAAAGAAACCCTTGCGAATATCCCAAGTGACCCTCATGATTGGGGATTTAATTCGGTAGATGGAAATGATGATGACAAATTATACAGCCAATTTCAACCAAGAATGGGAGTTGCGGCGGAAATTCGAGGAAAAATGGGAGAGTTGTTTAGATCGAAGGAACAAAAGGATCTATATTCAAAATTGCTGAAGCGTGGGGTGATAAACCCTAGGAGTGTGGATTTCGACTTTCTGGATGCTGTGAATGTGAACTTGAGGGAAAAATTCAGTCATCTTCAACTTGAAAAATTCTGCTCTGACACCACAGAAGCCTACCCTCAACTAACTGCATATTTCTATTCAAATCTTAGTTTCTTGGATGCGAATAGATTCTCCTTCAGTGTCAAAGATCAAGACTTTGTAGTGGATATGGATATGCTGGCAGATGTGTTAGGAGTTGAGAGAGGAAGATATCAACGGATCAAAGTTGCTATTGCTCGTACTACACTGGAACTTGTTAAGAACAGGAGAACAGAGGAAAAGATTTCCTATTCAAGGATGAGTGCATTCAACATCTTGCTGCACAAAATTGTAATCAATTGTCTCAGACCGAAATCAACCTCCAAGACTGATGTCTCAAGTTCAGAAGCAAAGCTAATGTATGCAATCATCACTGGGAAAAGGTTTTCACTTCCTCACACTATTATGTTCCACATGTATAGAGCTGTGATGAAGGATAGAGGACAACTTCCTTATCCAATTCTTGTGACGAAGTTATTCAGACATCTGAACATTCAGCCTCCGCAAATTCTTTGTGCTCGATCGTGCAATCATATGGTGGTAGGACTGAAAATGGTGACCAAGATGCGTCTGAAGGAACTAAGCAAGGCATTGGAGAAATTTAAGGAGAAGACTCCAATCAAATCTCATCAATTCTCTTCTGCAGGAAAAAGAAAAGGGAAGGAGCCCATGGATGCTCCATCCAAGAGAAGAAGAGCTCTCCTCGTTGAGGATGAAAATGATTAGGAAAACATCACTATTTCTACTTTGAAGAATCTCAGTCGATCTGTTCCAGAGAAAGAGTCAGAACAGCTGACAGAAGAAATAGCAAAGAAATAAGCAGAGGAAAAAGAAACGGAGGAAAGAGAAGAAGAAGAAGAAGAAAGAGATGCTGAGCAAGAGAGAGTTGAAGAAGAAGAGAAAAGAGATCAAGAAGAAGGAGAACATGAGGAGCACTCTCCACTCCGAAGGCATGAACACAGGGGGAGACCAAGAGAAAAGAGGAATGTCCTCAAATCCCGCAACCGAGTGAGGGAGGATCGATCCCCAGCAGATCCAAAGGATATTTATGCCACTCAGTTTCCTGAGGAAGGTCATGATGTTTCTTCGCCAAATCTACGTGATTATGCCGATCTACCATCGTCGCATTTACTCCATCGATCGTGCTAATGCCCGGTATACGACCGACAATTCAGCCAGACTTTCGCAGAGTGATGGATATTCTCTTGGAGATGCAAGGTCAGATATATGCATTGGGATGTGAAGTTCAGAACTTGCAGAATGCAGGACAAGTCTCTTCGGGTTCATTAAATGATCAAATACAAGCCCTTTCTCTTCAGATTCAAGCTAATGCTAAGGGTGAGGATGTTGCTCAGCTGAAGGAAGATTTTAAAAGGCTGGAAGGCATCGTTCAGTCGATGGGAGATTTCCAGCTTGTTCGTGTTCCCAAGAATCCTTGACTTCATTTTCATCTCAATCTTTTTATGCTGACAAAAAGGGGGAGAGTTGCGAGACTTGAAAAACTTTGAACTTAAAATTGTCGAACTTTTGGCTTGTTTGGTTTGTGGTTTGTTTTAACTTGACTTGTGAGTTTGTGTGTCTGGATGTGGACCAAATTTGGGATTTGGATTTGACTGCTTATTAACTATTATTGATATCGGATGGCTTTATTGCATACTAGACTAACCTATTTTCTGTGGTTGCAGATTCTAGTGTTATTAGTTATTTAGCCATTTATCTCTATAATATATGCATATGTGGTTGAGAAATGTTTTGCGGGTCAAAGTTTTCCAAATCAGGAAAGTTTTGTCACCATCAAAAGGGAGAGATTGTTGGAGAAATCTTCTTGAAGTGTTTTGAAGTTGACAAAACGTTTCCATCAGTCTAGTCTGAAAGCTTGCATACTCTGCTATTTAAAGTCTGAAGACCTCCGGACAGCCAGACTCAAGACTTAAAGTCAATCCTCATTGACAGTTTCTAATCCGTTGAAGAAAGGCTATCCATAACTGGTTGTTTCATTAAAGATGTGACCTTATCGACTGGAGAAGATCTCTTGGCTGGATATGACATTACCGAATCCTTTATTTGTCATAATTGATTTGAAGATTAAGGATCCGATGATTGGCAAAGTATACTTTGAAGGTTCTACTTATGGAAACCGAGATCCTGATTGTATGGGCGAACAGGATTGATGGGCTATCGACATATTCCTTTAATAGCTCGAATAATCTTCCTAATTGATTCCGTCCAACGAGTAGATTGGAGGAATTCCTTTGGTAAGTGCCAACGGGTATGATGGCATGAAGGAGTATATAAGGAAGACGTTCCAGTTGTTCGAGTGTGTGCACGATAGAAGAATTCCAAAGTCTGAAGCTCTTTGTTCTTAGTCAATTCATTTGTTGAGCAAAATCGTATAAACAAAAAAGAGTCTATATTCGTGAGAAACCTTGAGGAAGTGTGGTAGAACATCTACACTGTAGAATCAAGGAAAAGCTATGCTGTAACTTCTCTTTTGTTCATAGTGAAATCCAGCCGGTGGGCTGTCAGTGCGGAAGAGTGGACGTAGACTTGGAATAAGCCGAACCACTATAAATCTTGTGTTCAATTTTCTCTTCCCTAACCTTTACTTTACTTTGATCGTATTTTTCTTTCTATCGATTGCCTAGAATTGCTTCTGTATCTCGAGAATTTGTTTGTGCACCTATTCACTCCCCTCTGGGTGATTATACTAGCTATCTCGGAGAGACCCTGAAGAAATACTAGAATTGCTATCTAGTATTTTCACTTGAGACTTTGTTGTATCTTGGAGGAAATTTGCCGGTGACCATTAGCAACGTAGTGGGGCAAATAAATCCTTAAAGAAAATGATATCACGCCTCAAAGTCCGACTTGAGTACTCTAAAAGATCCAACTTCATTGTTCTACCCAATTTGAAGCCACATATTTCCAACAGATCACACGTGCAGATGACGTGGTGGTTAGCAACCACTGAATATTTTCTCCTCTCTCTCCCTTCTTTTTTCTTTTTTCTTTTCCTGCTTTTTCCGTCTGGAAGTCGTTTGTGTAGACAGGTTGCTTTTCAAGATGTTCTTAGCTTCTTGTGGCACGGCTCCTTTTCAACAAAGACTGAGGCACTTCTTTTGGCATCTTATATCTCGAACCCAAGAAAAACATGTTTCTCTTTGCTATTCTTGCGGGTCGGTCTGGATTATCCCGAGGAGCGTCTAGTTGTGATATCGGGTTGGATGAACAGAAATGGAAATGCTCCACAGACTATCATTTAGAACCTGAAAATACATACCAAGGAGACCACTTACGGGCCCTTCAGATCGGAGGATGCTCTTGGAAGGTTAACGGAATTACGTATCCCACCGGTACCAGGTGGTGGCAAGATCGTAGGCCTTTTCACGAGGGTGGGATCATATCTTAATTCTATCGGAATGCATTTGGAACTATTTTAGTTACCCAAAAACCGTCTTTAAATTAGAGACAGCGATGCATATAAATACAACATGAGTAATCTTTTTTCGTACACAATTCACATCCATGATAATCTACTTGGTTATAGTCCGTCAACTCTTCAAACTAATAACTTATTGTCTAAAGAAATGTCGTCTTAATACTTAAATTTGTCGATCGGTTAATCCACGAGTTGCGTGCCAAGGAAGATGGAATAGCCTAGGCCCACTCCTGCACTATCCATTTATAATCTATAAATTAAATTATTAGGTAATAAATTTGTAGAGAAATATAATTAGTATTATCGTTTTAGTAGCTCCTCATCAGAAATATAAATTTAATATACATTTCTATTCACAGATCTATGGCTAATTTATAGATCGTTTAAGCAAAGACAATCAACTAATTGAGAATTTATAACCAAGTTATGATTATTGTCATTATTCCATCATCATTGTTATCATTGATAACCCATTGAGAAAAAATATCAAGCAACAATTAGATTTTGTGAATTGTAGTTATTATGTATTTACAAAGATAAAGATTTTGCAAACCGTGCTAGGCATATATACGATTCATATTCGTACTCTGTTCTATTCTAATGAAATAATTGTTCTATTCCGATCTTATTCAATTTCGCAAGCTGAAGTTTTCGTTTCCTGTGGTCGTGCAAAAGAATGCTTGGACCAAATTTGGACCAAAATGTGTAATTTCCTTTTGGCATCTTTCTAATAATTTTTTGTGAAATTAGGTGATATGCTGTCATTGACTATCTGGATGCTCTTCGCTTTTCTCCAAAGATAAAAGGGAAAGAAAGAGATGACGAGGAAAAGTATTCCAAGAAATCAAAACTTAGTATTTACATGCGGCCATGTAAGATCGCGTGGAATCTTCCTTCTACCAATCAAGGACTGAAGCTTCAGATCCATGTCTGCGATTTTTCAGACGTGTCTCTGTCGCGCAGATTTCGAGAGAGATTCGGTTCATGGTCGTGGTCTGGTTTTGACGATTCAAAACCTTATCTTTGAATCGTCCTCGACCGAGCAAGTTTTCTTCGGTTCTTCGAACAGACGGATCTCACTAGCCGGCTGGTCCGGAAATTCAATGAAAGAATCAGAGCACCTACCGATGGCGAAGCTTTGATTTTTTCGTCCCTTCTCGTTCACCGCTTGCACCTTCTCTCTCTCATTTATAGGCTTCGCCTGCGAGGAAAATTTTTAATGGTTTCGATCATACTCCTTGCCTCTTCTTGGTATTGCTCTTGCACAAGAGGAGCATTGAATCAATTCTAAGACCATGTTGACTTCCCCTTCTCCTCCACCTCCTCCACCTTCTCCTCCTCGCCGTCCTCCTCAATGGAAATACGATGTGTTCGTGAGTTTCCGAGGCAAGGATCTGAGGAGAAACTTCATATCGCACCTCTTCTCCGCTTTGAAGCAGGCCTCGATCAAGTACTTCAGGTGAAATCTATTCAGACCACCTAGTTTCTCTCTCTTCCCCCCTTGACCTCCGCGCCTCCCCTGCCGTCACCAGCACGGCCTCCAGACCGCCTCCAGACCAGAGATTTGGAGGCATAGCCGAGTCTAGATCTAGAGCATGTCGCGTCCGATTCAAATCTGGAGACACCAGCCATGGACGATGCGGAGGGCTCGAGGATAAAGGTTGCGGCCGCTTGAGCGGAGGCTTGTGCTAGGGCGGTAATGTATGGCCAGGGTTGTCACGGTGGAGGAAGAGAGAGAAATTAAGTTATTAATTATATTTAATTTATTTAATTCCACGTCAGCGTTTAAGTGTGGAGCTGTTGCTGGATATGAGCACAAAATTGCTCGCCATGTCAGCTGATACGAAATGAGAACAACCTGTTGAATATTTTCTCAATGCTTCAGTGACAACGCGAGAGAAGATATTGGAGAAGAAATCAGATCCAAGCTTTTCAAAGCGATTTGGCATGCGAGGATTGCCCTAATCGTGTTCTCCAGGAACTACACCGACTCGAAGTGGTGCATGAACGAGCTGGTCGAGATTCTGGACTGCAGGAAGAGTCTGGAAATCATGGCCACTTGGTTGTTCCCATCTTCCATGAGGTAAAAGCCGGAGACATTTCGAACTTGCGAGCGGAAGTGAATTCGCTCAAGGTTTTGAGAGATTGTGTGGAAACGAGCGAGATGATGGTCAGATACAGAAATGGAGGGACGCCCTGACAGAGACTAAGCATTTGACAGGATTCGACTTGAGGAACGATGCCGGAGAGTACGTATCTCTTCCTCACGTATATTGCATTATCATTTTGTGACTCGGATCATCTTGATTTAGAGTTATGCGTATTTGATGTTGAATGAAAAATTCAAACTCTTTCAAGTTTTTGCCATTTTTTGGTCCACGATAGGCTCATACAAACCATTTCTCCTCCTGAAAATATTGGAAAGTCACGGCCAGTGACGGCCGCTCTGCTAGCCGTTACAGTGCATACTCGCGACGGTCCCTGTTCCCAAAGCTAATGGTCGCAAGACTGTTGAGGAAGTCTATAGGGGCGGTGCTAGAATGGTTTTAGGACGTAACCAGCTCTCCTCATCGCCTCTACATATTGCTTTTTCTTCTTTGTTTTCTGCAATTGTAGTAAAATATATGTTAGATTCGTCATCTATGTGAACCTCATTTATCAAATTGCAGAACTTTGACAAAGTCACAATCTTTTGACAATTCACATTATATTACAATTAAATGATATTTTACCCATCCAATAATAAGGATTTTCTTATGCATTCGGTTCAAGATCCAATGGTCGTAGGTTCGATTTTTGCCTCGAGAATTTAGATCTAAGTGGGGGCCATTGTTGGGGGTGCTATGCTAATTTTCCTCTAAATAATCAGGCAATTACGGTCGTGCTCCTAAGTTATAAAAAATTAAGAGTAGACATTTCATATTTTTCTCATAAAGAAAAAAGAACGGACCTCTAAAACAATGCATTAAAAAAAAAAAAAAAGCATAAGTGCCTCCCCAGAGGCACCATTGAACATCCACCGCACAGGACTCCCAATGTGAAATAATTGGTGATAAGCGCATGCTACATCAGCAGAAAAACTTAACAACAAGCACTGATCTAAGCTAAGTTGGATGTTTTTCTAATCATATGAATGTGAAATATCTCAAACGTATTGTCTCTCGGTGCACATATTTACGTTTATTTCTCTTATACTCTTAACTACACTCAACATCAGGAATGAAAGGAGACTCGTGGACATAATAGTAGAGTACCTTGTCGAGAAAATCCGCGAGACACGGCAACTCCACTTTGCGAGAAACGCAATTGGAGTGGACTTGTTGGTAGGCGAGGTGATTTCGTTAATTAGAATGGACCAAGAGGAGGACGTGCGCGTCATAGGTATATGTGGAGTAGGAGGATAGGCAAGACGATGGCGGCAGCAAGTCATCTGTGAGCGCATTTGTCGCAATTTCGAATGCTTTGTCTTTCTTGATAAAATCGGCGAAGCAGACCGAGTTGATATATTAGGTCTACAAAAGAAGCTGCTCCATAATCTCATGAAGGTGGAAGGATTGAGGACCTACGGCGACATTCAGACCAATATCAACGAGATAAATAGTAACATGTGCTTTAAAAGGATACTTCTTGTTCTTGACAATGTTACTAGTAAAGAACAGATTGACTACTTCTGGGCAGGAGACCGAGAACTGCTGTGTCCTGGGAGCAGAATTTTGATCACAGCCCGAGACCAAAACTTGCTAAAAGATCTCAATGTAGACGACAAGTATATCGTCAAAGGATTGGACCCGAATGAAGCGCTCCGGCTCTTTTGTCGCCATGCCTGGAAGAGAGAAGAACCTCAAGAAGGCTATGAGGAGTTGTCCCGAAATCTAGCTCATTATGCAGGAGGTCATCCATTGTCTCTTAAATGGTTGGGCTCATTCCTAAACGGCATGCCGAAACAACAATGGCCTCACATAATGGAGAAGTTGGTTAGAAGCCCTTATCTTGATTCGCTCATTCATTCCTTCGGGTCAGTTGGGCCATATGGCGGTCAAGGCGGTGATGCTTTTGATGATGGGACACACAATGGGGTGAGGCAAATTAGGCTGTATGGACAATCAATTATCGAATCCATCACCATCGACTATGATCACGATGGGTGTTTCGTGAGATCCTCCCAGCATGGTGGACATGCCCATGACGATGAAACGGTCAGTTTTCTGCCACTCTAGCAGACTGATTATGTATTTTACTACTCAACGCTTATAAGAACGAAAACAGAATCAATTACGCGTTGAATATCATTATTGTGCGTCTATAGTAAAATCTACTTCAAAAATTATCAGAACGAAGAATTTAAGTTTGTCAGGAGAGGATGGCTAACATGTAAACATCTACGGAAGTGTTAGTGTGTTACTACTTCACGTAACTTTCCCAAGTATGAAGTTATAAATTCTATCATTCCTTTTTCTTCTTTTCTTCTTTTCTTCTTTTATGTATTTACTTCGTCTCCTTTTGATTTGTTTATGAGACTTTATTATCTTGACTTTCATTTGCGGCAAAATGGGCATGCGGCAGCTTTGCTGAAGGATGAAAGCTAAAAAAAATTTCCTTCGTTCCTTTTAAATTAGGGATATGTACTTAAACCGAATTCAGCTAAGTAATTTATCTTTCCCGGTAAAGTAATTTATATTCATACAAAAAGCTCAAAGTCAATATATACTAGGTGTTAGATGGATGCGTTGCTGGTAACACCCATGAAACCTTTTGCACCTCTTGCAGCTGGTGATATTGGACCATCCAAGTGAACACCTGATTTCTGTATCAGGCCATATCGATGATGATGGAGGTCATGATGTTGTTCGGTCTCTCAAGATCCACAGCAACAAGAAGACGTACGGACCATTTGGTTCAGAAAGAGGACGGCCTTTTGATCTCTCACATTCTGATAGACAGATCATCGGGTTTCATGGAAAATGTAGCAGCCATCTCCACTCAATCGGAGCCCATTTCGGGCCAATTTCTCATGTGTATCCATATGATGTCGTGGGACCATTTGGTGGTGATAGTGGAATGCACATTTGGGACGACGGAAAACACACAGATGTGAGGCAAATCGTCGTAGGCTTCGATTCGGCAATTAAGTCTATCTCTATCTTATATGATGAACACGGACGTCCAGTTGGTCCGTTCACACATGGCACAAGTGGAGGAGGCAAAACATATACGGTGAGCTTTGATATTAACATCATCAACAGTATATGTGATTTTGTTGATATCCTCGTTACTTTATTTTTTTTTTTCTGGTAACTCTATCTCGTCATTGTGAAAGTAGATACCTGTTTTAGAATTCTTTAATTTTTAACCTTTTTCTGTCTCAGATTAAGTTCGACCATCCAATTGAGTACTTGACATCCATCTCGGGCTATACTGAAGAAGTTTCCGGACTCACCATTCTTTAGTCACTGACAATCCATACTAGCAGAAGGGATCATGGACCGATCGGAACAGCCAATAAAGGGAGGCATTTTTCATTTCCATACACCGGTGGCAAAATTGTTGGGTTTCATGGGAGTTGCGATGGCCCTCATCTCGAGTCCATCGGAGCTTTTTATGAGCCGATTCCTCATACATATCCTGTTAAAGTTTTCGGGCCTTATGGAGGCCAAGGCCAAAAATCCTGGAATTTCGTTGATATAAACGGGATTGTTGTTCATTGCGCAGACTTCATCGAGTCCATTGCTTTTAAGGTCGACGACGCCACCAGCTCCGAACCGGAAACTATTTATGGTGAAAATGGCGGGCGTAGGACTTACAAGGTTGTATTTAGACTCTTCCCTTTTCTCTTTTTCCGTTCCTACTTGATTGATGTAAGTGTATTCATCGAGCTTATCATAACATTAGTTTGATTACGGCATAATGAACCTTGAGATTCTTAACATTTGCTTCGTAATTTGCACATGAAAAGTTCAAACCAAAGTACCTGAGGACCAACGTGATTGAGATGATTAGAGATATATATATAAGTCCTAAGCTTATTGCAATTGTGACAATTCATTCTTAAACTTTTTTTTTTTTTACCAATTGTAAGGCCGGTTGTAATTGGCCAAATAGACTAAATGGCTACAATAGAACTGAATTGGCCAAAAAAAAAAAGTTTATGAATAAATTGTCACAATTGTAATAAGTTTATGACTTTTTTTAATAATTTCCTTGGATTTGTTAGAAAACCAAATGGAAAAAAATTAATCACTTCACTTTTTTAAAATTAGGCAAAGATAGACCAAGCCATAAACAAAAAGTAATATAACTTTTGATTTACAAAATGAAGTTTACTACCAAATTTATTAGAAACATAATTCACATCAATCATAGCATATATAACTTATTGCATAGATTAGAATTGTATTCCAAAAGAATCTACTAATTTATTTTGCTCAGCGACCGATGCAACATATAGTCACTCATGTCGAAATATGGCTTTGTGGCCTATTTGCAGGTTAAACTGAGAAATGAAGAGTACATAACTTCTTTAGCCGGATATCTCAAAAATGCAAAGGATAGTGGCACTCTAATCAACTCACTCACATTTCGAACCACCGGAAGAATATTGGGACCCATTGGTAGAGAGGAAGGCGAGTACTTCTCCTTACCACTGGAAGCTGGGAAAGTTATTAGCTTTTTCGGGACAAGTGGTGATTTTCTTGAATCTATCGAAGCACACGTAGAGCTGTACTCCAACAAGCTCTATCCCTTCAAGTCTGTGGGGTTATTTGGGAGTTCAGATGCATCTTTTTGGGATGATGGCAATAAGCATACCAATGTAAGGAAAATCGTTGTTGAATTTCAAGTAGATACAGGGCCATGGATCCGATCAATCACGTTTCAGTATGAAGAGGAGAGTAAAGAATTGTGGCAATCGGGGACGCATGGTGGCTTTGATATAAACTACTTCCACATAGTACGGAATGTCGAGATCCATACGGTATGTTCCCATACATACATATGCTTTATAAAATCCATAAGAAACTTTTATAGCCTCTGTAAGTGGGAGACTCTTTCAAGACTTAAATCATGAATATGATGGTTACGTCTATTATCGCAGATCAAAATAGATGATCCAGATGAGTATTTGACTTCAATATGCGGGTGTTTTTCTGATGAAGGCATTAGGTCACTCACGTTTCAAACTAACAAAAAACAATTGGACCTATTGGTGATGAAAATGGGGCAACACACTTCTCATCTCCAACAACAGGTGGCAAAATTGTCGGATTTTACGGGTGGAGTGGAGAACATCTTAAAGCAATTGGAGAATATATTGAACCGATCTCTCATCTCTACCCAATTAGATCGATCAGGCCATTTGGAGGCCTAGGTGGATGTGCTTGGGACGATGGGAAATTCACCGGTGTAAGGGAAATTGAGGTAATGTACGACAATATTCTCCGTTACGTTATGTTTGTGTACGACAAGAGCGGTGAACAAATTTACTCAATTATGCACGGTGGCTACACTAGAGAAGACAAGGCCAAGGTCACCAGGGTTAGTATTTCTTTTTCCGCTCTTTGATTGGTTGTTGTTTACTTACTCGTAGCTGATCCTTCGAGACAATGTTTCTAGTGTGTGGTCACAATTTAAACTTTACAATTGGGTCTTATTCCTCCACTCATCCAATTTTAAGAGATACTTTCGAGATTGTACAGGTTAGATTGGATTATCCGCAGGAGTACTTGACATCGATCTCTGGATACAAGCAAGAGGATGGTCACAACGACATCGAAAACGCTATTGTTCAATCACTTACATTTCATAGCAATACAAGAACACACGGTCCCTTTGGCGAGGAGAAGGGGAAGTACTTTTGGTATCCACAGACCCGAAGCAAAATCATCGGCTTTTATGGAAGATGCGGGGAGACTCTCAATTCCATAGGAGTGTATGCGGAGCCCATATAACACATGTATCCTTTCAAAACCATTGGACCCTTTGGAGGCTCTGGTGGCACTCCATGGGACGACGGAGTACATACTGATGTGAGGGAGATTAATATTCATTTCGCCGGCCACGGAGCCTGCGGCATAGGGATTGTGTACGATAACAAGGGTTCCTTAGTCCAATGCTCTCATCATGGCAGAAAAACCTCATCCACCGGGCAGGTTAGTCCATACCTTAATCTTTCTGCCTCTCTCTTGTCTTTAGAGTCTGTTGCGTGTCTGGATGTTGTTCAGGTTTACACGTTGCTCTTCACAGTTGTTCTGGGCTTCATGTATCACTGTATCTTTTCATAAAAGAATAAGGGCACTTCTTTTGGCATCCTATATCTCGAACCTTCGTTATGCTTTCACAAGTAAAATCATGTTTCGCCCTGCTGCTCTTGCAGATCAAGCTGGATTATCCTAAGGAGCGTCTGGTTTCAATATCGGGCTCGATTAACAGAAATGGAAACAGTACTAACACTATCATCTATAACCTGAGAATACGTACCACGGAGACCACTTACAAGCCATTTGGGAGGAAAGAAGGGTCAAAGGATGGAAATTTTGCATCCCACCAAAACCAGGCAAAGGTAGGATCGTTGGCTTTTTCGGAAGGGTGGGATCGCATCTTAATTCTATTGGAGCGCGTCTGGAACCATATTAGATTAAACCTACTGCCTCCCCAAGATTTTTCTTCCTTTTTTTTTTCTCTGGCTTGTGATTGTACGAATATTTTTATTTGTTTATTATTTCCTTTAACATGAGTTGGTCGTGGCAAATTTCACATAATCGGATGATTAACTGTGAAGATGCTCCAAGGAGCAGCTGAGGTAATATTTGGATGGGGGAAACTAGTCATCAAGAAAGGAAAATGAAGAAAATAACCATATAGATAGTCATCTAAGGATTATTATGAAATTACAGACAGAGATACCCATGAATACATAAATAGACCTTCTCAATCACAACATGACCCAAGGTTGAGGCCGGCACTCCCTCTTCAAGTTGGCTCTTAAATTGGGAGTGAAATTGTTAAAAGGATTAATTTTAAATATAAATACACAATTCAAGTCCATTATAATTTATTTGGATATAGGTCGTTAATTTTTTCCAAATTAATAAGAACCTAATGTCCAACAATAAGTCATCTTGACATTTAATTTTGCCAATTGGTTAATCCAAGAGTGACGAGCATGAGAAGATGGACCGGCCTAGGACAATCATGTAAAATAGGAGTTCCTCGATTCCTGTACTAAAATAGAATAAGGATTTCTGTCTGTTATATTAAACATTTAACTAATCATGTAAAATGGGGTTCCTCGATAATAATAACTATGGAGTTTAAAAATCACTTTTAGCTTATTAGCTTACATAATATAATTTGTTATGATAATTTAATTATTATTAATGCAATTAATTAGAATACAAAATTGTGTTCTAACAATTATTAGACATAATAATATTATAATTTTTTGTAAATTGTATTAATTTTTCATTTATGGTTTATGAATAATGTGATAATAGATGAACGTAGACTCTGATTATATCTCATGAAGTGTATGATGTGTTTTTTCTTTATCATTCCTAGCTTATTCTCTATGCAACTCTGGTCAACCAAAAAAGAAGATAAGTCTTGGAATGGTTATTCCACTAGACCATTAACGGTTAACCCATGCCTTGCCAGGTAATTTGGTTTACGCATAATTTCACCATTTTAATATTCATAGATACATAATATGCAAATTCAATAAACAAAAACGAACATCTTTTCACATTTAAAGATTCATATACACAAAATCAAGAAAACTTAAGAGTAAAAATTACGGTGATATTATAGTGATTAAAACATATTGAACACATGATAGTGTGCTTTTAATGAAAGGATAGTCGTAAAACCATAATTGTGGAGGAATATAAGAATCTTATGAAGAAGAAGTATAAAAATCATTCAATTATATTTTCAGTACAAAAAAAGAAAATGCATTTTATGCTTTATTGCCAATCACCTTCTTGTAAAAACAAAATAACTCATCAACCTCTTTGTCTAATAAATTATCGATTAATCAAACAAAGCAAATGCGAATCTCCAACTGATAAACACAATATGAAAATAAAGTTTAAAAGAAGAAAACCACAACTTGGAACTCCTTTACTAGAAGCTCGTTGTAGATGTAAGTGCGATTGTCATCAGACTTTTGTTGACCAAATTTATTTTCCTAATACTCAATCAAATAATGAAAATGATGAAAATGAAAATATCTCACTAACCAACAGAAACAAAAATAAATAAATAAATAAAATTCAAAGACCTCAAAGTTGGGTAACTAAAAGAGAGAAAGAATACAACCAAATAAATATCTCATATGCTTTATTATCCATAGCTCCTGCGTGTATTTATGTATAAGATTAGTTTCTACAGAACAATCAATGAAATCTAGGGTTTTGCATAATTTTTAGAATATTTGAAATCTGGATCAAATGTGAAAAGAGTGGAGAGATCTAAATATGAAACAAAGGGAGTATGTACATACTGAAAAGAAAAATCAAAAAAGAAATCCCTTAAATATTTGACACGTGTTTCTTTAGGAAATCTTGTACTTAGTTGACCGCATTATTGTTAGATTGAGGAAAATAATACAAAACTTCGAAGGAAATACTTAGAAGGAAGTGGCCCGGGAAATGTTGAAATTTCCAATAATAACTAATTTGCAACATTGAAGCTCATTTAAACCATTTGTTCTCTAACAAAATTCATGCAACCAAAAAGCACGTGTTCTAAACTGAAGTAAAAGGAGTGCAAAATGTAAGGAAGCGCCGCTTGTAAAAAGAATAATGAATCTCTTATAAATCACAGTTTTTTTGTTAACCTTTAGAGTAACCCCTAGAAAAGATGTGGTTACTATATATTTACTTAGATAAAGATTTTGCAAACCACGCTAGGCAGATAATCGATTCCTATTTGTGCTCTATTCTATTCTCTTGAAATTAGTGTTCTAATCCTATCTTATTCAATTTCGCAAGCTAAAAGGTTTTGATTTCTATGGTTGTGCAAAGGAATGCTTGGATCAACTCTAAACCGAATGTGTAATTTTCTTTTGGCACCTTGAGAAAATGAATTTTGAATCTCAAGCCCATGTAAAAGAATCTACTCTTCTTTTTCTTTTATTTCCCAAAATCTCCTCGAAGGGATAATAATGTAAATGATTACTGAACTTTAATTTAATATGTAATGTCCTTCTTAAACTTATAAGTTGTTCAACGTGATATATGAATTTTAATTCAATATACAACATGATTCTCAAAATTTTAATTTATTCAATATAACATCTAAATTTTGATACATGTTTAATTAAATCACTAAACTATGTAAATATGTTTCATGCTGTCCTTCCATCAAATTAAGTTTAGGGACAACATTGACTTTTTCGTATAATTCAAGGACTAAAGTGAATAAATACCAAAAATAGGAAGACAACATTAAATAAACTAAAAGTTCAAAGACTACATTACATATTAAGTTAAAATTCAGAGATTATATTAAATAAATTAATTGTTCAAAGGTGATATTGTATATTAAACTAAAATTCATGGGTCGACTATGTTATTTTCTCAATGAAAAGAAAAAAGGTTTAAAAGAGAGGAAAAAGAGAAAAAGACGAAGGATAGATTCGGGTTCGACCCAGAAATCGAAGCTCCCAGTGAGTGATCGCATGCGGCGACGCTCGTAATGGCTTCGTCGGAGATCGAAGTCACCGAGTCCCCGGAGCGGCGACCGCCCAAGACCCTCCCAGCGAAGCGGCGGCGGCGGCGGCCGTCGTCGTCGATGTTGTTCTCCGCCTCCGCGTACGGCGATTTGGAGCAATTGAGGAGGTTCGTGGAGCAAGGAGGCGCCTCCCTCTCGACCCCCGACGCTAACGGGTACTACGCTCTCCAGTGGGCCGCCCTCAACAACTTCGCCGACGTCGTTCAGTACATCATCGAGGTATTGCGCCTTTCCATCGCTCCTTCTTCTTCCTTCGCACTGCGTGAATGATTTTGCGCCCCCAATCGTGCATTTCTAGCCACATAGTCCTGAATTGGGGTGTATAAAGTTGCTGCTTGGAGCATTTGCTTCCTGGTTGTCTACTTGTTTCTGTATTGACGTGCTAATTATTGCTGTTCTTTATGTATGTCGGTGTTGGATGATGAATTGATTGAAGAATGGGGGTCGTGTGAATGCGACGGACAACTTGAAGCAGACTGCACTGCATTGGGCCGCCGTTCGTGGATCCGTTGCGGTTGCGGATGTGCTTTTGCAAAATAGAGCTTGGGTAGAGGCAGCTGATACAAATGGGTATCGGGTACTTGTTCATCCACCACATTTTTCTTTTGATATAATTGTTGTTCTCATCTTTTTTACTTACCGTAGTTAGAGTAATCATAGCATTGGCATGAAGTAAAGAACGAATTTGATAATTATTAGGTTTCGGCTTGAGTTAAGAAAGGATTTTGAGCTTTTCATGGGCGACTTTTTATGCTGTACTGATGAGCAGTGATGTGTGATGCCACTGGCTATAGTGGTCGTTTCAATTTTTATGGAACTTTTTTTCTGCCAAAGATCATGGAATTTTATTTTCTGAAGTTGTGATTTATTCTGTTTAACTATATGTTCTCCATGTCATTCATTGAGAAGTGTTTTTCCTTTTCTTACTTCCTCAGTGTGTTAATTTTTTTTCTTTAATGACCATTCTTCATTTGCTAGCCTCTCCGCTGCAGGCAGTTCATGTTGCTGCCCAATATGGCCAGACGGCCTTCTTAAATCACATCGTTGCAGGGTATCATGCTGATAATGATGCACCAGATAATGATGGAAGAAGTCCTCTTCATTGGTATGTTAAAACTGCGCTGGATGTTAAGTCACATGAAAGTAGGTTTTTTGTTCCAGAGAACAATTTTTAATGAGAAATAGGTTTTTTTTTTTTGTTTCTATTTCTGAGAATAATTTTGAGTATAAGAACGCGTTTGGTCACTGCAAAAATTTCTATTCTCACTTTAGAATTGCGTTTGGTAAAATTGTATAATTTTATTATTTCTTTTAATTTTTTAATATTTTTATTATATTTCTTCTTTTTTGTTTCTTTTTTTCTCCTTCTTTCTCCTTCGTGGCCGGTCGCCCGCCATGGCGGCAACCAAAGTGACCGGCTGGACGAGGTCCGGCGAGCTCGCCAAAGCCTCGCCGGAGGTCGCCAGCACTCGTCTAGCCGATCGCCGACGCTAGCCATGGCCAAGGCCGGAAGCGCCAAAAGAAAAAAAAAGAAGAAGAAAAGAGAGGAGAGAGAAAAATTGTTTCTAAAAATTGTTCTCGGGATAAGAAACTACTTTTTTTTTTTTTTTTTACTTCTTGTTTCTATTTCAAATTTATTCCCGGAAACAAAAAAAAAAATGGATTTTTTTGTTTCCGGGAATAAAAGTTTTACCAAACATATTTCTATTCTTTTTCGTTCCCCGGACAAAGAAACTTAAATTTTTATTCCAGGAAACAAAAACACTTTTTAACAATCGGGCCTAAGTGGACAAAGTTGGACATACTTTTTCTTGACCTAAAAACTCCATTTTTATCAATGATGGACTTATCCAATATGGGATAAATCCCTTTGATGGAAAGGATCATAGTTTTTGCTCATCATTTCAAATGCTATTTCTACAGAATTTTCATGACATCGAAGGAGTAAATTATTTGCTTACTCTGCAATGCATGGTTGATGCAGTTGAGCATTGTCAAATGTGATGTCTTATGTACATTCATCAAAATATAATATAGTAGTTTCTCTCTACTCTCTCTACAATCTGTTTTGCTTGTGAATTTCTTAAACATGGTTTTATGGTCTATTATGATTTGAATGGTTAGGAGGTGTGAAGTTCTCTGTTGACGGTAATTTGTCTTTGGAATTCATCTTGATTGTTTTTCTTTTTCTTTCTTATATTATTAACATCTTGTAGAAATCATGGTGGAAGATTGACAAAGCTGTATGAGGTGAGCATAGTTTGATAAGATGCCTTGGTACCTCAGCTAATTTAATTGCAAGTTGCTTTAGCAGAGAAGACCTTTGCATGATTTTGAAATCTCTGCATTGAATTCAGAGTCTAAATATGTTTGATAAGACATTGATGCAAATCTGGAGGAAGCGTGAGTAACTCATCATTCGTTTTTTTTCAACTGAAGCTTGTTTATAGAAGTCACAAGCTGAACTCTTGCTAAACAAACGGTACTGCTTGCTTGTCTGAATGTGTGATCTATGATGGGAATAGATGGTTCAAGTTCCTTGTTATAATGAGGGATGATTGGGAAGGATTTAATTTAAATTGCTGAGAAAGATAGCTCCCATTTCATTTCATATTGCTTTAGCCTGCAGCTTTCTTATCTGATCATTTCTGATAGTAATTAATTTTTATGCCCTGCTCAATGTTTTGTTATATCTCTATCTGTAATAGAATTCGGGAATTCAACATCTCCTGATTTAACTATCCTGTAATCAACTGGAAATTTTCTTGTAATGGCAACAAAACATCATTATCATTATTATAGTTGCCACCGCCGCTGCCGTCATCATTATTATCATCATCTCAAAGTTAACTAGAAACTTTCTTTAAATGATAAAAGCATTATAATCCTTCTATTTGTCCCCCATCGTATATGAATGGTCAGTGATGCTGGTTCTTTTGCAACGATCAGGACTACATACAAAGGATATGCTAGCACAAGCAGATTGCTTCTTTTTAGAGATGCATCCCGGGGGAGACAAGATAAAGGTGTAGTGAGTTTACTCATGGCAATCACTTCCAGATGTCAGGAGAACTTCTATATTTTACTTATTTACTCTTAAAATGGTTTCTTCTGGGGACTTTTAGTTGTTCTAGCAGCGTCTGGTTCAGAAAATTCTGCATTTTGGATTGTCTTTTCTCATGATGCATCTGGTTATAAACATGAAGTTTGCAGATGAGCCTGAACTGACCATGCTGTTGGTAGTTGTGGTAGATGGTTTGTGATGCATGATGAATTGCCTAGGCAATGGTATCTTAGGCTAATTGAGTAATTTGTTAATAATAATTAGATGAAAATATATTAGCGCAAACTTCAGGAGTCCCCATGCATACTACTAATTGGATAGATAAGTTTCTCTCCATTGTGAATGGTGAAGGCAAAACAATAGGCTGTGGTGCAGCAGCTTGGAGGAATTTAATAAGGTTTAGCTGCTGGTCTTCACAAAATTTGACTGTGTGGACCAACTTGACCTTGTTTAACAGCTGGTCTTTGCAAATTGTGGGGTGGGGCAATAGATGTTTCTTTGGTTTTCTTTTCCATTTTATGGTTGCATGCAATGTAGATGAACTTGTTTAGATTTCTTAGTTGCTATCTTACTTCTGTTTTATTGGTCCTCATGATGAGATGGTTTATCGGTTGCTTAAATCCATGTATAAAACTCATGAGCACTTCTATTGGATAACCTCTTAGAAGATGTTGTGATTTTGGGATGCTGCATTAGGTTTTGCATTTTATTCAATCGCAAGATGTTTCTAGGATAATGTAGAATATGACATGTAATTTTGTGAAGGATCATTGGATTATGTATATGTAAACATATGTATTGCACTTGTTTCTTTTTTAATGAATTAATGTTTCATCAACTGATAAATATGTTAAGAGACTAAAACACACTTGGTAATGATTGGCTCACTTACACAAGTAATCACCTTAAGTGCTATGTTGAGATGAGACAATATAAACTATAGATGTTGGAAGAGAAACTTTAGTTCATAATATCATTTAAAGTCGCATCGATTAGATTCAAGATGAGGTCTGCGATTTGTATGTAATAAGACCGAACATGATAGTCCACAATCATGTATACCTAATGAAAGCTAAATGCAAGTACACTAAATTGGGTGCTGTAAAAAGTGAATTGATATAGTATTCAACCTAAATATATGTACTTGAGAATCACGTGATCATGTTTGGTTAAAATCCGTATAGAGGATATGTGTAATAAATGATATATGTTCTTATAGAAAAAGATATCTACTATAACATGTAATTTATACTATATGTGTTTTATTTGACCGAAAGGGAGGTGAGTGAAATTATTCCTATTTACTCATCATATGAGTCCTTGAGGTAATTTATGAATTAATTACCTCATTTTGTACCTCATACTACTTCTGACTATGTTATCAAAGTAACATATCAATATTGCTACTTTAGTATGTTATCGGCAATCATGAATACATATGGTTTTATGAGATATGTCTAGGAATCTGAAATGGGGAGACATAAGTGTGAAGGAAGACTATTGTTGATTTACATTTACCTGTTTATTGGTCGATTAATTATATCGCCTTATAATTGTGAATACATGATGTTTTGAGACTGGTCAAGTATAGTTTTTTAGGGATATGTGACTAATGTAGTAAAATATGTATGGAGGCACTTTGAGACATTATTTATTTATTTATTTATTATGTTATCTCTAAGAGGGGGAAAAGTGCCAAAAAAGTCCTAAACCTTTTGGTTTTGTGCCGATTTAGTCTTAAACCTTTTTTAGTGCCGATTTAGTCCTAAACATTTTTACATTGTGCCAATTTAATCCTTTCCGGCCAATTTTGGCCGGATTTTGTGATTGGACGCGCACGGGCCGACGTGGCGATCGGGCGCTAACGTGTACAACTTTTAATAGTATTTTAATATATTTTGATTTTTTTTTCTTTGATTTTTTCTTTTTCTTTTTCTTTTTCTTTTTCTGCTCATCTTCTTCCTCCAACCGATTCTTAGGAGCTCGCCGACCGGCTAAAGGCGACGGCCGGCGAGGTCTCAACCTCACTAGCCACCTTGCTAGATCCGGCACGAGGAGGAGCTGGCGGGGCTCACCCTGTCACCGTGGGCGAGGCTCGACCCTCGCCGATCCGTGAGGGCGAGCCTCGCCACCCAGCCTCGAGGGCGGCCTCGCGCCGGGCGGCGAGGCTCGCCCTCACCGATCCGGCGCGAGGAGGAGCCGCGGGGCTCACCCTTGCCGACCGTGGGCGAGGCTCGACCATCGCCGGATCCGACAAGGGCGAGCCTCGTCGCCCGGTGTCTCGAGGGCGGCCTCGTGCCAGCGGGCGAGGCTCGCCCTCAATGGATCCGGCAAGGGTCGAGCCTCCCCACGGCCGACGAGGCTTGACCTCGCCGGACCGGCGCAAGGAAGAGGCGCGGGGCTCGCCCTCGCCGGCCGTGGGCGAGGCTCGACCCTCACCAAATCCGGCGAGGGCGAGCCTCGCCGCCAGGCCTCAAGGGTGGCCTCTCCCACCCGGCCGCGAGGCCGCCCTCGTGGCCACTGGCGAGGTGGTCGACGAGGTCGACCTCGACCTCGCCGGCCGTCATCTCGGCCAATCGCCAAGCTCCGACGATCGGCTGGAGGAAGAAGATGAGCAAAAAAGAAAAAGAATAAAAATAAAATAATAAAAATATTTAAAAAATTAAAAATATATTTTAAAAAATATTATCTAAAAGTTGTACACGTTAGCGCCGATCAGGCCACGTCAGTCGGCCAGTGTCCAATCAGCAAAATTCGATCAAAATTGGCCGGAAATGACTGAATTGGCACAACGTAAAAAGGTTTAGGACTAAATTAGCACAAAGCCAAAAGGTTTAGGACTTTTTTGGCACTTTTCCCCTCTAAGAGGTGTATAATTTGAGCTCTAAAATGCAGATGTACTCACTAGTGGCACAGCCTGTGTACCAGTATAAATTATTTCTAAAATAGATTGATGTTGAATGTTTTATATGCATTATCAAGTCCATTATGTTCGAACCAGAGATGCGCCCAAGATGAGGTGTGCTCAAAAGGCACCGGTTCGCCCATGATGTGGTGTGTTTTAGAGGCATCCTTTGAAGAGGCGTGGGCAATTGTCTTTTAAGGGAAGTTAAAATAACTTCATAATGATGCAATCAATATACAAGAAAATACTAAGACAGAGAAACGTACATTCTCCTCTCCATTAGAAAAGCACATGAAAAAGGTTTCTATCATCACTTTGAGAAAACTATTGGTATTAACGCTGTGAAACAAAAATATCTTTCTTGTGATTATGTTCAAGCCATTGTGAAGTTATAGATTTGTCAATTATTCGTTGATGATGCAATGTATTTTCCAGGGTAATTCTCTTGTTATGTATCAAAAGGTTAGTCAATTCTTTCCTGATTTTATCCAGCACTTTTTATACCTGGTTTTATGTTTAGAGTAGCCTATGCTAAGAATTGCACGCGGAAGGATGTGAATGAGAGTGCAGATATGGTGTAGTTATTTTCTATCCACATCGCTGTAGATCTTTATTTCCGAATGCATGGGGAACTAGAGCCGCCCATTCGGTCTCACGTGATCCCTAAATAAAAAGTTCACATAAAAGGATCCAAAGCCAAACAAAATTTTCCAAGTTGACTTGCTTGCGTTATTTTCTCTCTCGGGTTGGAATAATGTAGTAATTTTTTTCGTATTCAGATTCCGCAACTCTTAATTGCCTCTATTTTATCAAATGAACTCCCATTTTCTGTTAAACGTAGGTATGGTTTGAATAGAACATTTACGACGATTTGAGCATCACGATGGTATCCCAGGACCATGAGCTTCCTTATTGTAGTGCATAGAGAATCGCGGCTCACTCGCACTCTGAGGAAGAAAAGAATTTATAGTAGCCGATGAACTATTAAAAGGCCTCCAAATGCGTCCCGAACGCAGATGTCCTTTGAACATCATTTTACAGCTATAGTTTTGGTGCTGTCGATGTTCGTTCAAATATTTTACATTTGATTCTGCATTTTACGAAGTTGAAAGGACAATCTTCCGAAATATATAGGGATTTGGCTCAATCCATTCGGCCCATATTTTCTTTCCCAAAAGTCAGTGGGAACCGATAAAATTTGGCAAATAAATCCAAGTTGCAGACTTCAAGTCTTCTTTAAACCAATTATGTAAGAGTTCGTTCATTTCGCAAAAAATAATTTTAAAAAAAAAATATTTTTGGATTTTTCAGATTTTTCAGCCTTCGTTTAATGGAAAATGAATTGCCTGGGAAAAACTTTTTCCATGATGGGGAAAAAGCCTTCTAAAATAGAGGACTCTAGTCCCCTTGACATTTAATTTTGCCGATTGGTTAAATTAAGAGTGACGAGCAAAAGAAGATGGACTGGCCTAGGACATCATGTAAGATGGGAGCTCCTCGATTCCTGTACTACAATCGAATAAAATTTCTGTCTATTATATTAAATATTTAACCAATCCGATTATAATCTATAAATTAATTTGTAAGATGAAAAATTTCCAGAAAAATTAATAAATATTATCCTTTTAGCAGCTTCTCATCAAATATATAATCTTTTTTATTCGCAGCTATAAGTCTAATTTATAGATAGTGGGCTTGAAGCAAAAAAAAAGTAATAAATGCGAATCTATAACTAAATTATGATTATCTAAGTTGTTATTACATCATTATTGCTATCATTGAATATCCATTAAGAAAAAAAAAACCTAGGTTATTATTTATTATCAACTAATAAGTTTAAAAATAACATGCAATAATTAGATTATATGAACGATAATAATAGTTATCTTAAGGAACTCATAAAATTTATGAAATTTATTTCTTTCAGTTTATTGGCTCACAAAATATAATTCTACATGGTAATTTAGTTATTATTAATACAATTAATTATAATGCAATAGTGTACTAACATGCTTAATTGTCTATAGCTAAAAGAGAGAAAAAAATGCAACGAACTAAGTATCTAATATGCTAGGAAAAGTATCAAAATAGTCATAAACTTTTTGCATTAGTACCAATTTAGTCCTAAATCTTTTAATTTGACCATTTTAATTATAAATCTTTTTACATTGGTACCAATTGAGTCAATCCAACTAATTTAAACCGGAAATTACTAACGTGGCCGTCGGCGGTCTTATGTGGTGCCACATGGACAAATTTTATAATTTTTTAAATTATTTTTTTCTTTTCTCCTTACCCCTTGGCCGACGAGGTCATCGGCCGGCCGACCATCGCTGGCCACAAGCTGGTCGAGGTGAGGGGCCCCGCGCCCTCGCCGGCCACAGGCGAGGGTGTCGACCCCCACCCAAATCCAAGCGAGGGCCGAAACCCTCACCAGTTGGGCCGGTGAGTGCCTCGCACCCTCGTCGGCCACAAGCGAGGCGCGGCGGCCCTCGTACATGGCGGGTGAGGGTGCGGTGGCCCTCGCCCGGATCCGGGTGAGGGTGCGGCCCTCCGCGGTTTCAAGCCTCGTAGCTATCGGCGAAGGAAGCGGTGGTGGTCGGGGCTCGTGTCGGCGAGTCTCACAAACATGTCTCGTGCAAAATGCAACCGCTCACGAAAGGAAGCATGTGTGCATGCATGCTAGCGAGAGAGAGAGAGAGAGAGAGAGAGAGAGAGAGAACCGTTGAGCTTGATTGAGAGAAGAAGGGAGAGACGCTACGTAGCTGGAGGAGACGAGATGCCCGCCGTCGCGCCCTCACTAGCTAACGGGCGAGGGTTTCGACCCTCGCTGGATCGGGCGAGGGCCAACGCCCTCGCTTGTGGGCGAGGGTGCGGCGGCCCTCACCAATGGTCGGCGAGGGCGCGGGGCCCCTCGCCCCGACCAGCCTGTGGTCAGTGACCTCATCGGCCAATGGTAAGGAGAAAAGGAAAATAAATAAATAAATAAATAATAAATAATTTTAAAAATCTGAAAATATATATATATAAAAATTATAAAATTTGTCCACATTGCGCCACATAAGACCACTAGTAGCCACGTCAGCATTTTCCGGCTTAAAATAGCTGGGTGGATTGAATTGGTATCAATGTGAAAATGTTTAGGATTAAATTAGTCCAATTAAGAAGTTTAAGACTGAATTGGTATTAATACAAAAGGTTTATGATTATTTTGGTACTTTTCCCTAATATGCTTAATTGTCTATAGCTCATGCATGTATGTGTTTATAAGATTAGTTCCTACAGAATAATCTATAAAATCTATGGTTTGCCTAATTTTCAGAACATTTGAAATCCAGATCAAATGCGAAAAGAGTGGAAAGATCCAACTATGAAACATAGGGCGTCTATATATACTGAAAAAAAAAATCAAAGAGTAGAAAAAGGAAATTGTCAAATATTTGACCTGTGTTAGTTTAGGGAAATCTTTTATGTAATTAACGGCATTACTGTTATATTGAGGAAAATAGTACAAAACTTCGAAGGAAATACTTAGAAAGAAAAGGTACAGGAAATGATGAAATTTCTAATAGTAACTAATTTGCAACATTGAAGCTCATTAAATCTATTTGGTCTTTAACAAAACTCACGGAATCGAAAAGCACATGTTCTAAACTGAAGTAAAAGGAGTGCGAAATGTAAGAAAAGCACCCCTTGTAAAAGAATAATCAATCTCTTATAAATCACAGTTTTGCATGTTAATCTTCATAGTAACTCCTAGAAAAGACGTAGTTATTATATATTCACGAAGATAAAGATTTTGTACACCACGTTAGGCAGATATCTGATTTCTATTTATGCTCTATTCTATTCTCATGAAATAAGTTTTATATTCCTATCTTATTCATTTTCGCAAGCTAAAAGGTTTTGATTTCTATGGTCATGCAAAGGAATGCCTCAATCAAATTTGAATCAAATACGTAATTTTCTTTTGGTACCTTTACAAAATGAATTCGGAATCCCAAGCCCATGAAAATTAATCTGCTGTTCTTTTTCTTTTTTTTTCCTAAAATCTCCTCGAAAGGGATAATAATACAAATAATTCATGAACTTTAATTCAATGTGTAAATGGTTCTTGAAATTTTCATTTATTTAATGTGGTCTCTAATTTTTAGCTCTATGAAATATGATTCTCAAACTTTTAATTTGTTGAATGTAATCTCTTATTTTTTATACAATAGTTGAACTATATGAATATGTTTCATGTTATCCTTAATTAATTCAAATTCATGGACAACATTAATTATTTTTATATAATTTAAGGATTAAATTGAATACATATCAAAGGTTACTATGCACATTGAGCTAAAATTTAGAAATTATATCAAAAAAAAATAATTATTTAAGGATGATATTATATATTGAGCCAAAATTTAGGGATTGGTTATGTCATTTTTCAATAAAAAAATGGGTTTAAAAAGAAAAAAAAAAAAGAAAAAAAAAAAAGATGAAGCATAGATTCGGGTTCGACGCAGAAATCGAAGCTCCCAGTGAGCAAGGCGGGTATAAACCCCCCCAAACTAAACCATCGATTCCTTCAATTCCCCCATTCGATCTTTTCACGCAGTGATCGCATGCCGCGACGCTCGTAATGGCTTCGTCGGAGATCGAAGTCACCGAGTCCCCCGGAGCGGTGACCGCCCAAGACCCTCCCGGCGAAGCGGCGGCGGCCGTCGTCGACGTGTTCTCCGCCTCCGCGTACGGCGATTTGGAGCAACTGAGGAGGTTCGTGGAGCAAGGAGGCGCCTCCCTCTCGACCCCGACGCTAATGGGTACTACGCTCTCCAGTGGGCCGCCCTCAACAACTTCGCCGACGTCGTCCAGTACATCATCGAGGTATTGCGCCTTTCGTCGCTCGCTTCTTCTTCCTTCCGCCCGCCGTGAATGATTTTGCGCGCCCAGTCGCGCGTTCCTCGCAACGCGGTCCTGAATTTGGGGGTGTGTGTAAAGTTGCTGCTTGAAGCATTTGCTTCCTGCTTGTTTCTGTGTGAACGTACTAATTATTGTTGTTCTTCGTGAATGTCGGTGTTGGGTGATGAATTGATTGAAGAATGGAGGTAATGTGAATGCGACGGACAACTTGAAGCAGACCGCACTGCATTGGGCTGCCGTTCGGGGATCCGTTGCGGTTGCGGATGTGCTTTTGCAAAATGGAGCTTGGGTAGAGGCAGCTGATATAAATGGGTATCGGGTATTTGTTCATTCTCCACATCTTTCTTTTAAGATAATTGTTGTTCTTATTTTATTTACTTACCGTTGTTAGAGGAATTATAGCGTTGGCATGAAGTAAAAGAACGAATTTGATAATTATTAGGTTTCGTCTTGAGTTAAGAAAGGATTTTGAGCTTTTCATGGGTAACTTTTTATGCTGTGCTGATAAAGAGGAAGGTGTGATGCCACTGGCTGTAGTGGTCATTTCAATTTTTATGGAACCATTTTCTGCCAAAGATCATGGAATTTTATTTTCTGTAGTCGTGATTTATTCTGTTTAACTATATGTTTCTCCATGTTGTTCATTGAGAAGGGTCATTCCTTTTCTTACTTCTTCTGGTGTTAATTTTTTCTTTAATGACCATTCTTCATTTGCTAGCCTCTCCACTGCAGGCAGTTCATGTTGCTGCCCAGTATGGCCAGACAGCCTTCTTAAATCACATTGTTGGAAGGTATCATGCTGATAATGACGCACCAGATAATGATGGAAGAAGTCCTCTTCATTGGTATGTTAAAATCATGCTGGATGTTAAGTTGCATGAATGTCATGAAACTGCTTTCTGGAAAATAAGTGGACAAAGTTGGACACACTTGTTTCTTGACCTAAAAGCTTCATTTTTATCAATGAACGGCTTATCCAATATGGGGGAAAATTCCTTTAATGGAAAGAATCATTGTTGTGCTCATCATCTGAAATGCTATTTCTACAGAGTTTCATGACATCAAAGGAGTAAATTATTTGCTTACTCTGCAATGCATGGTTGATGTAGTTGAGCATTGTCAAATGTGATGTCTTATGTACATTCATAGAAATATAATATGGTAGTTTCTCTTTTCTCTCTCTACAATCTCTTTTGCTTGTGAATTTCTTAAACCTGGTTTTATGGCCTATTACGATTTGAATGGTTAGGAGGTGCGAAGTTCTCTGTTGATAGCAATTTGTCTCTGGAATTCATCTTGATCGTTTTTCTTTTTCTTTCTTATATGATTAACATCCTGATGTTGTAGAAATCATGATGGAAGATTGAGAAAGCTGTGTGAGGTGCACATAGTTCGATAAGATGCTCTTATATAAATGAAAAGAATGAATAGTTCGATTAGATGCTTTGGTGCCTGGCCTAATTTAATTGCAAGTTGCTTCAGCAGAGAAGACCTTCACATGATTTCAAAATCTCTGCATTGAATTCAGAGTCAAAACATGTTTGATAAGACACTGATGCAAATCTGGAGGAAGCGTGAATAACTCATCATTAGTTTTTCAACTGAACCTTGTTTATTTGGAGGCCACAAGCTGAACTATTGCTGAACAAACATTACCTGCTTGCTTGTCTGAATGAATGATCTATGATGGCTATAGATGGTTCAAGTTCAAGTTCCTTGTTGTAATGAGGGATGGTTGGGAAGGATTTACTTTAAAATGTCATGAAAGATAGTTCCCATTTCATTTCATGTTATTTTACCCTGCAGTTCTTTCTGATAGGAATTTTTATGCCCTGCTCTATGTTTTGTTATGTCTCCATCTGTGATTGAATTCGGGAATTCAACACCTTCTGATTTAACTATACTGTAATCAACTGGAAATTTTCTTGTAATGGCAACAAAACATCATCATTGTCACTGCCGCTGACGTCGTCATCATCATCGTCGTCGTCACCATCATCATTATTATCATCTTGAAGTTAACTAGAAACTTTCTTTTAATGATAACAGCATATTCATCCTTCTTTTTGTCCCACGTTGTACTTTATGAATTGTCAATGATGCTTGTTCTCTTGCTTTGATCAGGGCTGCATATAAAGGATATGCTGACACAATCAGATTACTTCTTTTTAGAGAAGCATCCCAGGGGAGACAAGATAAAGAAGGTGTAGTGAGTATACGCATGGCATTCACTTCCAGATGTCAGGAGAACTAAACATTTACTTTCTTGTGGGCACTTTTAGTTGTTCTAGCAGCGACTGGTCCAGAAAATGCTGCATTTTGGATTGTGTTTTCTCATGACGTTCCAAATATGAAGTTTGCGGATGAGCCTGAATGGACCATACTGTTGGTAGTTGTAATAGATGGTTCGTGATGCATGATGAATTGCCTAGGCAATGGTTTTTTAGTCTAATTGAGTCATTTATTAATATTAATGAGATGAAAATATATTAGCACAAACCTTGGGAATCCTCATATTGCTAACTAAATAGATTAGTTTCTCTCTGTTGTGAATGGTGAAGGCAAAACAATAGGCTGTGGTGCAGCAGCTTGGAGGGACTTAATAAAGGTTTAGCGCCTGGTCTTTACAAAATTTGACTGTGTGGACCAACTTGACCTTGTTTAACAGCTGGTTTTTACAAATTGTGGGGTGGGGCAATACATGTTTCTTTGGTTTTCTTTTCCATTTTATGGTCTATTGCATGCAATGTACATGAACTTTTTTAGATTTATTAGTTGCTATCTTACTTCTGTTTTATTGGTCCTCATGATGAGATGGTTTATCAGTTGCTCAGATCCATGTATTAAACAATCAGCACTTCTGTTGGATAACCTTTCTTGTGATTTTGGCATGCTGTATTGGGCTTTGAATTTTATTCGATTAAAGCAAGTTTTTAATGCTAAAAATGGGAGCAGTCACTTTTTCTAACGTGGTACTTTTTTTGTATCTATGTTTATAGGTTGTACCCCATTGCACTGGGCTGCATTAAGAGGAAATGTTGAGGCATGCACAGTGCTTGTCCATGCAGGCACAAAGCAGGAGTTAAAGGTTAAAGATAATGCAGGAGTTACTCCAGCCCAACTTGCTTCAAATAAAGGTCACTGGGCTGTCGCTAATTTCCTTGTATGTATCTTCCTCACCTCTTTGAGGCTAACTTTGAAGGAACTAACATATAGCCACTGTTGCTGGCTTTACGTATGCAATATTAAATTATTTGATTTTGTCTCTTTGATTACTGTTGATCTAGAATCCACGCTATGGTAGTCCCTCAGACTTGCTCAGTGGAATAGTATATTTCTCCAGAAAAACGTGTTCTTTTGTTTACCAACGCTCACAACATGTTTTTTTCATTCATCTAGTCTAATGCGGAGCGAGCAATGAGCAATCATTGGACTGACAAAATTCGAAGTGGGAAGTTTGGTGATAGTGGTTATGCTCCCATTTTGTTGTGCATTATCATTGGTTGTACCATACTCTTCATCAACTCAGTTCTTGCCGGTAAAAAGCTAATATAATAATTTACTTTTTGGAGATAATTATGCCCTTGTTTGCTTGTTATAAATCAATTCTTGTTCATGTTACCAGCACCCGATCTCCCAAAGGTGACTGCAGCTGTTGGCCTTTGGGCATGGACAGCTATCTCACTGGCAGTTGGTTCACTGATAATGTTCTTCAGGTGTTGGAGGTAAATCCTTTTCAATGCCACACTTGATTTGAAGTTTGAACTGTCTTTTCTTTTGTAAATCTTTTGTTCACATGTTTAAAGTGAACTTTGGTAGGAATTGGCACCTGTGTCTTGTTAATCTTCATTTGCTGGAGAGTTCAGCACACCTCCACATCAGATTATTAAGTGTTTTATTTTTTAGCTTCCTTGACTCCTTGTTTTTTCCTCTCTCTTTAATAAGTGTATAATTTCTATGAAAGAGAGAGCACCTATATGAGAAGAAAACTTTTCTTTTGTGTGAAAGGTGTAGACGCTCTGTGGCATTTGTTTGTATTCTGAATGAGAACTTAATTTTAGATTCTGGTTTCCCGTTGAAGTATCTTTTGACTATAGACTGCAGTTCATGGGGTCAATCTTCTTTGGTAAGATGAAATTGGACATTATTCTGCATTACACAACTTACTCACTTTTGATTCGATGATTGAAAGTGCAAAACTCAAAAGAACAGCGTAGAGTTTACATTATTGTGGATAGGCTGTGCGCAAAATGCCTGCAGTGAAATATTTAGAGTTTCATGATTGCCTTTGGAATGTTTATGTGGGTATCAGATTATAATTGCTTATTGCCTGTGGATGCAGCAAAGACCCAGGCTATATAAAGACACCAAGGGAGCTGGGCAATCATCAGGATGATGAGGTACAGAATGTATCTACAAATGATTACTGATGTAATTTATATTATTTATTCTGGGCTTTGCCAAAGCAACTGTATATATGACGGTAATTTTCGGACAAAATGGTTGCATGGGTTGAAATGACAGCTAGGAATGAAAAAGGCATTTAAGCTCATCTCAACTTTCTCAAATGATTCTAACTAGGATATCCTCATGTAACACAATAATGAGAGCAGTTGGTGACTCTGTAAAGCGCTTTTCTTAATAATGAAACCAGGTATCCTGGTTGAGATCATGAGGAAAGTATGTGGTCCTGACATGTGAAAGGTCCAAAGATTATGTTGCAGGACTTCTTTTCGGCCAACATATTATGTAGTTTAGATTGTTTCTATAGAAAAACTACCTTTGTCAGTGTTTTTACAGTAATTTTTCATTTTACAGGATCCTTTGCTGAGCATTGATGTTAACAATTCCTCTCAATGGACCGGAAAATGGTCTCAGCTTTGCCCAACTTGCAAGGTTTGCTTGATATGCCTTTGGGTTTTCTCCTTGTTATCCTCATGAGTACGGATTTGTTCATGTGCATTCGACTTATTGTCATGGTTTTCCGTGCAGATTGTTCGACCTGTCCGCTCAAAACATTGTCCTTCATGTAAGCACTGTGTTGAACAGTTTGATCATCATTGCCCTTGGATATCTAACTGTGTTGGGAAGGTAAGAAGTTGCTTTCTTGCTGGTTAGACTGAGAAAAGAAGCATAGAAATTTTTACCATCAGTATGTTCATGGCTTCCTCTCATCATGTTGACATGACGAAGTAAAACAATAGATCTGAAAATGCTGTTTTATTATGAGACCCTTCTGTATTTTCATGGGATCTTTGTCCATGGTTGGTTCATTGAAGCCTGGGCTTTTACTTGTCAATGTTGAGTATCGTCTGAGTTCTGCTACTTGGTTTCTTCTTCTTTCTCCAAGAAAGTACCATGTTTTAGCTCTCTCGCATAATGTTTCTGCACCTCATGAAAAATTGTTTGTTATTCTTTAAAGATATCTCTTGTTACTCTTCGTTTCACAACTAAAATTCACTTGCCTATTGCAGAAGAACAAATGGGACTTCTTTGTTTTGATTTGTATGGCCACAATGACATCATTTCTTGGTGCTGCCGTTGCAGTTCAAAGTATGTTCCACCCTTTGTCTCCCAATTTTTTTAAATTTTTTTTTTTTTTTTTATGTTGCCATCCAGATTTATTGTTGACTCAATGAAAGTAAACTTTTGTCAGGGATATGGACTGCCACAGCCGCATTTCCAACGGGCAAGTCATGGATTCATTATGTCATGGTTCAACATCCTGGAATTGCTGTATTTTTGCTTCTCGATGGCATTGTGTTGATTGCTGTTACAACTTTGACAACTGCACAGGCATCTCAGGTACTTGTCTAGATTCAGGCGGTTTGTAACCTATTTCTCATCCATAATAGTTGATTGAACAGTGTCATAATATGGTTTAACTGGAACAGAGTTTATTTCTTTGACATAGTGTCATTTTGATTTAGGTTGATCTTTGTCCATCTAACACATGGTTGATCTATGTGCATTACTTCTTAAGTTGGTTGGTAGAAGATAACAGGATGCTGGACTCTTTCTGAACTAGTTGCACTCTAAAACAGAATCCAACGTAATTTGTTGATGCAGATGACATATGAAATCCTTATCACAATAATTAGCCTATATTTATGCATATGATATTATTTAAATGTATGTGTGTTTTGCATCAATCCTTTTTGCATTATTCTTAAAGATTGTTCTCATGATATCTGTTCATCATGCGTACTCATACGTACCCTTTTCTTTTCTTTACTCACTCGAGCAACTTCCTCTGTGCTGCATTTTGTCTGTTACTTTCTCAAGAACATAAGGAGCAATTTTCCAACTTCCATCTTTGATGCAGATAGCCCGGAATATCACCACCAATGAGCTAGCCAATGCCATCCGGTACGGGTACCTTCGTGGTCCAGATGGGCGTTTCCATAATCCCTATAACCATGGGTGCCGGAAGAACTGTGCTGATTTTCTTATCCATGGATATACTGATGACAATGAGATTGCATGGCCTTCATTACCACAAGTTCATAGTTAGCACCATTCGGGGAGGACTTTGTGCGTGATTAGTACAGAGTTCCCTGGGTCTCCTAATTATCTATATCAGCTGACACCCAGATGTCACAACAGTTCTTTACGATTCAGTTTGCGTGTACCTCTTTGAATAGTTGTGGGAAGTTCACTCCATGGTCCATAGCTCATATCCATGTACCGGAGAGGGTGTCCCTTCACTAACACCACAAACGGATATAGTTGATCCTCCGGTTGCTGTACATGTATACATGAATTTGATTGATTAGGGTTGGCAAAGAAGTCACTGGAGTTTTCAGATTGTGCAACTGAATTTTACAATTTCTAGCAGTGTATCTTCTTCAATCCGCGGAAGATTATAGCTACACGTTCTGTTTTGTCTCTCTTGTTTTAGGAGAAGAACTGGGAGCGAGGACAGAAGTGTAGGGTGTGTTTATTAATAGTTCTGTTTCAGAGAATAATTTATTTTCAAAAATAATTTTTTTATTTTATTTCTAGGATAATTTTAAATAAATGATATTGATAATTATATCAAATTTCTATTTTTTGAAATAAAAAAAAAAGAATAAGAATACATTTAATATGATCCATAAATTTTTTTTTAGCCATAAAATTTTTATAAAATTTTAATACTTTTTATTTTCTCTTCTTTATCCTCTTCTAGCCAGCAGCGACGGCAAGCAGGGGAGTCTCCATCGACCGATTAGAAGAAAAAAAAATAAATAAATAAAAGACTTATTTTTAGAAATTATTATCGGGATCAAGAAGTTATTTTGTTTTATTTATTATTTTTATTCTGTTTCTTAGCCATTAAGAAAATAAAAGAAAAAAAAATAAAGAAACAGAGACATTATCATGTAAGCCCTTAGTTTTTCCCCGGTCTGAAAGACTGGAACAAGAAAATCCTTTTTCTGATTGTCTATGGCCAGTGGTGTTCTCCTGATCTTTCTCACAGGTAGGTCAGTTTGTCCTTCAGACCGCAACCTACTAAAAGGGTCTTAAGAAGCAGCAAAAATGAAAATCAGGTCTCATGTACAATATACGACCCTGTCGAATTCTACCCAATATCGGGATTTCACGATATTCGATCGATCATAATTCTGATGCATCTCATCCTTCTATGATAAACATTAGAGGTAGAAACGAGACGGATTTGGGACGGCTGATCTCGTTCCGTCTTCGTCACCTTATCTTTTTGTAATTGCCCACATCTGTCACGGATTTTAACATGAGATTTCAAACTCCAGTTCATCGAATCGGGGTCATCCGCCACACGTAATGACATTGGTGATTATATTTGAAAATATGTTCACTCGATCCGTCCTCGAAATACCCTTCGCCACTTGTGCCGAATTAATTCAACTACCCAGCCTTTGATTGTTCGTCGTACTCGTAGGTGCGTACGTGCCAAACCACGCTCACCGAAAAACTTGATCAAACGAGGGGACCATAGCGTCTACTTTGAGTCCGTGACAAGGACTCCCCCACAATAATTGGTGTTTGAGCATGAAGCTACGACGAGATCTGCCGTAGTTTAATGTAGTGAAATATACTCGAGGATCTTTGACGATGAATACGATAAAGCATATTGTCCGGATCTCAAGAAAGCAAGGTTGACCACAATGCTACACAAGCTGGCAAAGCGTGGATCAGATCGAGATAAAAAGAACAGGAAGCTCTTCAAGCTTCAGTAATTGTCCGTTTCTTGACCCTCCCCGATGGCCTTTCCCCCCAGTTTCTAAGCCCTGGTCATCAATGTGAAGAAATAAAGATGGGATTTTTTCTGAATGCGGGACCGGCAATTGCCAACCCAAGAATTTCTTGATTGGTGGTACGGCCGTGGCGGACATCAGGTTCTAGAAATACCCACGAGCTGTCTGGGGACACGTCTCCTTTTCATTGGACGGAGGGTGGTAAAAAAAGTCAACAGGAAACTTTTTGTGATTATGGGGTGTGCCCCTGTTCACACGGGCACAAACTGTTTGATGATTGGCCTGTATGAGGACGCTCCAATTATGTTGGGGGTGGCTGGCTCACTAGGGAGCTTCCCTCGTTTCTTATTGGCTTTTGAACGCATGTGTGAGGTGGCCCTGGGGGGTGGATCTCGGAGGGTCCACGCTATTATGCCGCCTGTTTGTGAAAATTTTTAAAGCTTGAACGCGATTTCAACGGCCGGTTGGTAGATAAAATCTCCCTAAAATTTTGCTGGGGCTGGTGATGGTTGTGCTTTAAAAAGTCTCGCTAGGCAACAAAAGTGACTTGTCCATGAAAGTAACATTGTCAGCAATAGCGACCCACTAGTATATAATATGGGTTTTTCTTGATTAAATTATGACAAGCATCGGTGTCAAATGCAGGAGGCGTTTTCCCATCCGGAACTCAACCTTATGTGAAGGAATTGCGTTGTGTAAGAGCTATAAGATTGAACAAGCACAAGGTCTTCTTCTGTAGAGGGGGAGAGCAAAAGGGGAAACTTCGTTCACCATCTAAGGGTGAGGAATTCTATTCATATTCTTAAGAGTTCTGCAACTTAAGCTGATTTCTTATTTGTTTAGCCAATAAAGTTGATTACTCTTCTACTTTCTGATCTTTGCAATCACAATCGCATAAGTTCAAAAGCTTGTCCATATTTATATGATTTGGCATGCTTTTTGGGAGATGCATAAGTTTTGAATGTAGCAACTTCTTTAATACATATGTCCTCAAGATTGAGTGACATGTTTGTTTAATTGATCGTAGGATTCTCTGACTTGCTCTTTCAATCTGAAAGAAGCCTCTTCAATGGAAGTAACTACCATGAGAGGACTCCCAGATATGGTAAGTTTTCTGTTGATTGTCTCTTGTCCAACTATTTTTCATCATGAGGGTCCCTTCCAAGGTATTGATAAAATCTGACTGAGTTTTCAACCAGGAGAAGTTCAACTTAGGTTAGATTTGAGATTAGACGAGATATCAATGTGCAACTCCTGGAATTGTGATGACTGCAATACAAGTAACATGTATCAAATAAAATAAATTCCACGTTGATTGCACAGGGAGTGGAGGATTCTGGCTTCATCAATCCGTGGCAAATGCATTCATTTGATGAGCTTCACACACTTCCGCTAGCAGCTGCACTGGGTGAACATATGCAAGGCTTTTTCCCTCAACCGAACATCAATTTCAAAGCTTCCGCAGATGCTTCTAACTCCGTGATCAACAGACCAGTAAAACAGCTCAAAACAAATAGCTGGGATTCATGCAGAGTTGATCCTGTGTCAATTCCTCAATCTTTCTCTCCCTCCAATGTTCTTTCTTTCGTCTCTTCCAATTTCACAAATCAAAGTAGTGTTGTGAAACCTAAAGAGGAGGCAATCGGTTCTAAGAGCGTCGGCAATGTCTCTTCTGATATGCCTTTTCCTCAGGGTTCATTTGGGAACCAAAATTATGTACTTAAGGCTTGTCACGGAGGTAAAAGGGTAAGTACAAACAATAGTCTATCTCAGACGCAAGATCACATCATAGCAGAGAGAAAACGGCGAGAAAAGCTCAGTCAACGGTTTATCGCCTTATCTGCCCTTGTCCCTGGACTAAAGAAGGTGGGAAATTTTCTTTCTTGGAATGTTTTTTCCTAGACATGATCCAATATTATCATATGGAAAGTTTCTTCAGTGGAAGTTTCGGAGCAATACACATTAAAATTAATAGAGCAGTTGGACAGCTGGGGTTTTGGTTGCTATATGTTTTGCTTGTCCTCCCTCTTCAATTATATCATCTCTTGTTTACCCTGCTTTGGCCTTTCATTAACAGATGGACAAAGCTTCTGTTCTTGGTGATGCAATTAAGTACTTGAAGCAACTCCAAGAAAGAATCAAGATACTTGAGGAGCAGACTCGAAAGAGAAGCATGGAGTCAGTAGTCTTTGTGAAAAAATCTCAGGTATTTGAAGATGGCATGAATTCTTCTACAGACGAGAATTTCTCTAGTGGTCCCTGTGATGAGCTGCTACCAGAAGTTGAAGCAAGAATTTGCGACAATGATGTCCTCTTAAAAGTTCACTGTGAGAAAAGTAAGGGAGTTCTGGAAAAGATAATTGGTGAAGTTGAGAAACTCCATTTGACCATCATTAACAGCAGTTTAATGACTTTTGGGACATCAGCTGTTGATATAACCATTCTTGCTCAGGTAACTTCTCTCCTTCCCTTTGCTTTCGGTCTTAGATTTAATATTTGGGAAAAATATTCTGCAGTTTTCTTAAGTGCATCAAATTAATCAGATATTCCTTCTTTAGTGAATAAATTAAGCAAGTCACAAATGTAGTTACAGCTCATAAGTTTGTGAGTTTAATTGTACTGCAAAGTAATCCTTCATCTCCTTTAACTATTGCAGATGAATCATGAGTTCTGCATGCCTGTGAAGGATCTCGTGAAAAATCTGCGCACAGCTTTCAAGTCATTCATGTGACGGAAAGAAGAAAGAACTCCACGAGAGAATAACTCCTTGCTTCTGTTCATATACAGAATAACTGCCATTTCTGTTCACTTCCTGTGTTCAGGAGCTTCGAGAACAAGGAAGAGTCCATTCAAACAATCTCAATATCATCTATATTAATCTGTTTACAAGGCCTGTGATGCTCTGTGCTCCAAGATCATTTACCATCAACGGTTTTTTTTTTTTTTTTTTTTTTTTTTTTGCTGTGAGGCTCATTTTGCAGGAGGGCTCTTCATCTGATTTTTGCGTGGTCAATCTGTTGATCATGTTCATGGCCATCCTGTTCAAGATTGTTCTTCTCATGACTCTTCAAGGTCTCTCCTTTTAATCTGAAGAGACCTGTTTTTTAGGAGCGTGGAGCTTGTGGCCTTTGTTTCCGTACTTGGTTCTGTCAGTGTTTTAGAGGCATCTAAAAAAGTCGATGAGCCTCTTTTCCTTGTAGTAGTTTATCTCAAGGTAGTAAAAATAAAATCAGTTGCCTTGTTATATTTACATGCTATTGTCCGGTCTTCTGAATATGAAAGCCTTGCCAACAGTTGTCCAGTCGGCTCTACTGCCATGCAATGCATCTTCCTGAAATTCACTTATTTACGGGGTAAATTGATGGCAAAATCAGCAATCTTTGAAGCTTTTGCAGTATATAATTCCTACAATTTGGTACAAGGAGAAACTCTGGCTTTATCATATTGGAGAGACCGCAAAAGCTTTGGTTTCATATGGAATCGACTGGGATGTCTAATCGCTTTCAATTAGACCGCTAAGAGGATTTACTGTGTAACTTTCTGCAGTTACTTATGACAATAATGCTGTGCTAACTCTGTGTTCAAACTAAGTTCAGTATGGAGGTTGATGTCAATTAGGTGAGGTGTAGGATTATAGCCAGTGCTGCCCTTAATTAGTTTAGTGAATTGGTAGATGAACATTGACTTAGAGAGAAATTGACAGCTCCAATACAATAGAGTCTGATCCCAGAAATGTGGGAGCGCAGCTCTGCAGAAGCCAATCAAACCATAAGCTGACCTAAAAACTTAGTGCAACCATCTGTCATCAGAGCTGTCCCCACCAAAGATTGTGGATCTTGATTTGGATTGTGAACCTCTCTCCTCATTGATTAATTTAAAGCTGATTTCTTAATGGACTGGACAACTCCTTGGACTATTGACATCACTAATCAGACTTAGCATAAACGTCAAAAACTTACAGATCATTCCGCTTCATTAGAGCACCATTTAAGGCTTGAAGATCGTCTCAGATTCTTGCGTTACTAACGTGGCATTACAAGATTGGCCACTGCGGAATAAAGTCTTCACTGAGTTGGCTTGATTTCCACTCCATGCCACAGAGTTTAAGAGTCATAGGTTCCAGCTTATAATTGCTCACCCATCGTTGACAAAAATATCAAGGATCCCACTGATTCTTCTCCAATTGCTTGAATGATTTTCTTGCTGCGGAGGTGTCGTTTCTTGACTGAAGAAACTGAACTCGCGGTCTGCAGTGAAACGTTGAGTACTATCATCAGGCATATGAAGAAAAAATTATCCCAAAAATTGCAGATCTATAGTGTTTTAACCAATTTAGTCCTAAAAATTGTTCAAACAATTCTAAACTTATTAGACTTTTATCAATTTAATTTTGTTTTTCAATTTTACCAATTGAGTTAAAATCATTGACATGGATATGGGTAGTGCTATATAAAATAGGCGTTAATGTTGACAATTCTTTATAATTTGTTCAAAAAAAAAAATGAATTTTTATGATTTTTATTCCTTCTTTTTCTTCTTTTTACCAAGCAAGGCGAGGGTTGCCTACTAACCCAAGTGGTCACAAGTGAGGCCACAAAGCCCTCGCCAGTTGTAGACTAGGGTCTTGACTATGCCCAAATTCAACATGGGCTGCAACCCTCACTAGATCTAGGCAAGAGTTACGATTCTTATTAGGTTTGAAAAGGGAAAATTAAAAAATTATCACATCAACGCCGATCATAGGAGTGATTTTCGGCTAAAATTAATAGATGGATTCAATTGACAAAATGTACAAAAATTTAGAACTCAATTGATAAAATCAAAATATTTAAAGCTAAATTACAAAAATACATTAATTTCGGACTTTCTAGACATTTCCGTGCATACGAAATAACAGTTTGGTGAGCCCAAGTATCAATCATTTCCCTCTTGGGTTATTAAGAAAATAAATAAACGCTAGAGATGGGGGTTTCCCTTAAATGAACTTTATTAACATATTTATATAAATTTTAATGAAATGAGCTTCAACAACGGTGTCGTGGTGTAGTTGGTTATCACGTCAGTCTAACACGCTGAAGGTCTCCGGTTCGAACCCGGGCGACGCCACTCTTCTTTTCCCATCATTCTTTTCCCTTTTTCATCTCCGTCCTACAAACGACGTCGTTCCCCCTACGCCGCGTGATTTACGCAGAATAGTGGGCCCCCGGTCCGGCCCATTCATCGGGCGAGATTCCCGGGCCCATCGGAGACCCCAAAGCCACAAAAATGCCCCCGAAACCCACGTCGCCGACGCCACGCCCATACCCAGTCAACCGACCAATCGCGCGCGCCCGTCGGATCACTTCCCCTCCCCTCATTGGTCCACGTCACCGCCCTCCACGTAATCCCCCGCCGCGTGTCCAGAACCGTCGTCGTCGTCCTTCCTAGAAATGTCGGGAACCTTGTCCCCCGTAGGCAGTTAGAGAAAAAACCATCGCAGCTGCTTCCTACAAATCCGATTCCCAATCCGATTCCGATATCAACCGGCGAAAAGGCGAAGGCAAAAACCCTCGCTCTCTCTCTCTCTCTCTCTCTGTCGGCTCGATCCCGTCGCCTTGCTTGCGCTCTTGCCGCTCCGATGGCTTTCAGAGCGGTTCAGCTGAGCCCCCTGTTCCTGGCGCTCGCGGCGATCCTGCCGCTCTCGACGGCCCTGATCACGGCGCCTGGCGTCCACTCCGCCTACCCCAAGGCCATATCCGTGAGTGCTCCTAGCTTTGCCCGATTCTCTCGTTCCGGTTCTCTTGGGAGATTTTTTTTTTTTTTTTTTTTTCGTGAATTGATGCTTATGGATGGATAGATCGATCTTGGTTTTATCTGGGTCGAGCTCGATTTATTAATTGCGGAATTGATTTGGGAGCTTAGGTTGAGGGCTGTGTGGAATGATTTCGATTCTCTTGCTTTGGTTTTCTTGGGCGGATTCTTAGGCGGGGTCCGGATGATGATGCGACGTTGCTCTTTTTTTTTTTGGGAGATTTCTTTGATTTCGCCGAAATTGACGTTTTCTTGATTGATGTATTGATCTTGGTTTTAGCACGGTCGAGGTCGAGTTAGTTATTCTCGCGGCTTGATTTATTAATTGCAGAATTGGTTTGAAGGTTGGGGGTTGTACGGAACGGTTTCTGATTGTTGAGGGACTCGTGGGAATTTTGGGTCTTTGTTGGAATAGGGTGGGATTTCGTAATTGAATTGGAATTTGTTGACGTGATGTGTGTGTGGCCCTTGTAGGATTTGAAGGAAGCGATTGTCAAAGGGCTGGGTTTCCAGGCGGATGATTTCAAGGTGTCCGGATTTGATGTCGGGGACGCGCTCGTGGGTCACGCCGTGGCCTATGAGTTTGATGTGGAGATTGACGACAAGGTGCTTCCGTTGAAGCTATTGGAGGACGTGAACCGGTGGGAGTACGTGGATCTGCCCATATTCCGGGCCGAGGATGCGGTCCGAGCGGGTGGTGGGAATGCGTTGATTGAGAAGAGGAAGTTGGATCGCGCCCTGCCTGTGCTGGCTCCATTTCAGCTGGCTGGGCCAATGGAACTGTGGATTCAGGATGCAAAAGACATGCGGATCTCATTGCCAGTAAGTGATCATTTGTTAATATGCCCTTATCAATCATGCTTTGCAATGCATCATCTTTTCAAAGTTTTGTTAAGATTAATTCAGGGAATAGACATGAATGATGGATGTAGAAATTGATTTGTTGTTGATTCAGCAATTGATGGTGCGATGTTAGAGTTATTTATGACGGTACTAATGCATAGTTCTTTCACAACGTTGTATATTTAGAGGGAATTGTGTGCAACGTGTGGAACTGAAAAAATGAATTTGTTGAACTGTTGAGAAATTTCTTGGTGGAGAAGTGCTTGATCATGCAATAAAATGCCCTTTCTTTCAAAGATGTATCCACAAATTGAACTCTTGCTTTGAAAAGTGATCATTTAGTCCCTTCAAGTTTCTCTTCTTTATTTTTTTTGACATTATGCATTGCAGCAAAGCACTGTTTGTCTGTTATTTTTTAGAATGGAGCTAAGACGGATGATTGTCATTGTATATGAAGACTGAAAGTCAATTTGTTACCAATTATCATTGTTGTCCCGTTGATCTATGCAGCATGATGTGGATGCCGGCATCCTGAAGAAAGTAATCTTGGCAGAGGGTGCTGTGGTCACTGTCAAGGGTGCCAGATCAGTGAGCCTTCGTCGACCTGTAGAGCTGCCACTTCCTTTAAATAGGACCGGTGATGGGTTTGCCTCTGGTCTTCTTGCTCTTGCTGAACGGCTCCATCAAGCATCCCATGATCAAGGTGAACCACTCCTTTCCCTCCGCATAGTTGGCCCGACCTCACTTGCCTCACCATCTCCATCCTCCACCTCTTCGAGCAACCGGCTCAAGCTCAAGCGCCTTGCACCTGGCCTTGTGGAACTGTCCTTGCCATCAAAAAGCAAAGCTATTGAACGCGTCGAACCATCAGAAGATGCTATGACCCTGCTAACCCCAAAACATTTCGCCACCTTGTGGCCGGTTGCCTCAGTCAATGGTTCTAACTCTAATCTTCGAGGCTTCGAGGCACTGCTCTCTTCTGTTCTGGGTCCCAAGGCTGACAAGGAAGGTTCCTTCAGGCTACTGAAGGCGGACGTATCTGCTCAGACATTTCTGAAGATCGGGTTCGGAGTAGAGAGGAAATTGAAGGCAGACGACAGCGAACTGGAAGGTTTCCCCGCATGGAGGTCGAAGCCCGAATCGGTGAGCATGCACTTTGAGGTGCTGGCCAAAATCGACGGCGAGAAGATCGTACCTGAGAGGGTGATGCAGGTCAATCCTCTCATGGTGGAGGACACGGTAGCTCCGAGCATGCTCTCGAACAACATGACCATGTCGAAGATGCCCATCGTCCATCCTCCTTCCAACCCCTTCACATTATAAACCAGTCAGGCCTGAGACCTTCACATTATAAATTAGTCAGGCCTTAGATATTTTTTTACATCGAGGTGCTTGAAGAAGAAGATCAACTGTAAAGTTTTCCCCCCCTTTTTCCCCACTTTGGGCGGGCTCCAGATATGACGGTTAAAGAACTTCAGACACTGTATAAAACATGGATCAATGAAGCTTTAACTATTCACATAAATCTTCCTGTCTATCATTTGCTTAAATTTCACGTTGTCATTAGCATCCTTTAGATGCTGTTCCATTTTTCTTTTTGCGTCATTTCCGCACGCCCGCATGAATGATTAACTTGTTTTACCTTGAATAACCGGAAGGAAACATACCCAAGCGTTTCACGTCAATTCCTTATTTTCTCAATTAAGCAAAGGCAAATCTACATTCAGAATCTGGAAGATCGGAAACCCAAATTTTCTTGATATAGTAGTAAGAAAAACTTTAGTGTAATCTTGAAATTGAAGTTTAAATGGTAATTAGGGATGGCTCCCTGTTTCAAAATGTGCATAGATATAGTATATATCTAGAATCGGATACGACAAAAAGAGGATAAAATTGAATAAAAAAATTCGAACCCACCACGTACCCAATAATGGATTTCCATCCAACCGAAAAAATAAGTAAGCGCGTGTTTTGATAACACTTCTATTTTTATGAACAATTTCGATTAGAAATGATTTTTTTTTATTTTATTCCTATGAACAATTTCTAAATATTTTAAATCATTTGATAACTATACAAAATTTCAATTCCCAAAATAGAATTGCGTTTGACACCGTCCTCAAAATATCTACTTCAAATCATTTTCTTTTAATTTTTAAATAATTTTATTTTTTTTTCCTTTTTTTTATCCTTTCTCCTCTTCTTTTTCTTCAAGGTTGCCAGTCGCTCGCCTTGGGATGACTAGCAACTAGCCAAACAAGGACCGATGACCTCACCGAAGCGTCACTAGTCTTAGGCGAGGCCGTGCCTCATCGGTGGAGCCTCGTTGGTGGTCAAGCAGGCCTTGCCCAATATGGCAATATGTAGTCGGCAACCAGCAGTGGCGGCAACAGTTGAAGAAGAAGAAAGAGAGAACAAGAACAAGAAAAAAAAAAAAAAGAGAGAAAATAGGTTAGTTGATTCTAAAATTGTTCCCAAAACAAAAAATCAAAATTTTTTATTTCTCAATTATATTCAAAATCTATTTCTAAGAATAAAAATATACAAATTTATTTTGAAAATAAAAATTTTACCAAATAAATTTCTATTCCAAATTTATTCTTAAAAATAAAAGAATATAAATTATTACTATTGGCAAGTTGCCAAACAGACCCTTTGTTGTTTTTTTGTTTGGTCGAATTTGTAATGTTTTTTTTAAGGAGGCGCATTTTGGCGGTAGCGAACTGATTGACAAGCGAGACAGGCCGCTGATCGGACATGCGCACTTGATAAAGTTGGGACGCAACCTACGAGAACAAAAATAGCAATAAAAATCGCAACTTTAAAAAAAAAAACCATGAACTCGTCGGGGCTTCTATTTCGCATTCCGAATCTCTCCCTCTCCAATCGACTCCCCTGCCTTCGACTCCTCTCTCTCCACTCCTCTGCCATTCCCAATCGCACTCGCAATCTCGTCCTCTCAGGTCTCTCTCTCTCTCTCTGTGTGGAATGTATGTGAGCTGGCTGGGGTGATTTGACATTGATTTCTGTCGATGCTTTACGCCACGAACGTTGCTGACAAGCGAAGCGATACCCACCTTTGTTCTCGGATCCCAATGGCGTGGATCGCCTCGGTTTCGTTGACCCTTTGTGTCGATAAATAAAGGGTCTTAGCGGTGGCGCCAGTGGAGAGTGTGCCTTCGTCCAATTTCAGTCGATCGGTTTCTCCTCTATCCTTCATTTTGCGCACTGTTTTGAATTTGTCCAGGAAGGAGGAGCTTCGGCCTGCGCGTTCGGAGTTCGAGTCTCGCCGCCGAGACCATGTCGAGCGGACCCACTGAATCGCCAAAGGAAGCGACGGAGGTGAACCGGGAGCTTTATTCTCCTATAGAGCCGTATAGCTCGGGGTTCTTGAAGGTTTCCGATATTCACGGCCTCTATTGGGAGCAATCCGGAAACCCCAGTGGATATGTGAGTATCCATTATCTGCTGCCGATGACGGATTATGCAATTGTCCATTTCGTTCGTTTTCATGGATCTAATGGATGGTGGTGTGATGATATATCGGCATGAATTATATGCCAAATTAGTTTAGTTCACTTGTGCTGCGAATGCAAAAAACGACAGCAGTCTAGTTGTGCTCATGCTTTGTCTTGGTGATGATTTCAAAACAATAGAAAAGGCAAAAGCTGGTGGTGATGTATGACTGTTGATATGTAAGTTGCTTTTTGGAAGAGGATGACTATTTTGCGTTCTCTCTCTCTCTCTCTCTCTCTCACGCAAATTGACAATTTCTGCCTGATTTATATTGGTATCATGATTTTTATTTTTTTTTTTTTTTTTAGTTTGATGATCTTGGTTAAAGTTTACATTTTTAGCACTAGATCAATGAGGGGTTCCTACCTATATTTGCTTGCCTTATTCCTTTTCTTTTACCTTTCTGAAATATCTTGCAGCCAGTTGTTTTTCTCCATGGAGGTCCGGGAGGGGGCACGGCCCCCAGCAACCGTAGGTTCTTTGACCCTGAATTTTATCGGATAATCCTTTTTGACCAGGTAACCTCTTTAGTTGATTGCGTAAATATATGTTGGATCTGCCATTTTCGCTGAGAAATATCTCCTTTCCCCAGAGAGGTGCAGGAAAAAGTACACCCCATGCTTGCTTGGAAGAAAACACCACATGGGATCTTATTGCAGACATCGAAAAGCTAAGGGAACATTTAGAAATTCCAGAATGGCAGGTAAAATTTCATTTTTAATCACTGTCTTTAATACGCCTGCAGTTTGGTGATGTGGACACGGGATCAGGATTTCCCCAATCATGAAATCTAATATGAATGGACCCTCAGATATAGAGACTGAAGACATTATTGGTGCATCGATTTACCTGAAAGTTTTTTAAACGACTTGGAATATAGTGCCGTTACCTTACTTGCATACTAATTCTTTTCAAAGCACTTGGCAGAAAGCATAATTTTCTCATCTTTTATATGCCACAAAATCAACAAGATTTACACCCTTTAAGATATAAACTATCAATTTGAAAGTGCACCAGTAATTTTTTCGTTCATGAGTCTAAAGTCTTTCATCTTTTGAAAAATATAGGATACTAGCTGCATTAATACTAGCATATTTAAGCTTAATTTGTTTGTCCGTGCTAATAGGTATTTGGTGGGTCATGGGGAAGTACTCTTGCCCTTGCGTACAGCCAATCGCACCCTGAGAAGGTTTTTCTTTTGCATTGTATTTATTCTGTCAAGATTACACTCCCAGGCAATTTCTTGTTATTGCCCTGATCTTTGTGTCACTTGAAGGTTACCGGATTGGTACTTAGGGGGATCTTTCTGTTGCGGAAGAAAGAGATTGATTGGTTTTACGAAGGTGGTGCATCTGCCATATACCCAGACGGTACGTTGGGGGAACTTTTTCATGTGGCTATCAATGACTTTACTTATGTGTCCTGCAGAAGTGAACTTTGGCTTAAAATTAGTAGTTACCTTGAACTTCTACTGGGCAAATGGTAATTGTTTAAGCAGTAAACTGTGAATGCAGTCTGCCATTATATGATCATGGCACATTTGTCTTCACTGGAATTTCAGTGAGACAACAGTCTCATTAAGTTAGCAGGGTGTTGTCATTCTCCTCAAATTTCAGATTAGGAGAATTTGCTAGATATGTGTAGGATGATCCTGGTCTGAGCATTTGCAGTTCAAGAACAATATGTAAATATATATGAATGAGAGAGGATTAAACCGAAGAATATCATATTGTCTTAGTTCCTCTTTCTGATATTATTAACCTTCAAGAGGCTATTCAGTGATGCTGCATATGAACTTAGTTCATGCATTCCTATTGTTTGTTTGACATAAAATACAACCCTTATTTTCTATGCAGCCTGGGAACCATTTAGAGATCTTATTCCAGCGGACGAGAGGCAGTGTTTCCTCAGTGCCTATAGTAAGCGATTGAATTCTGATGATTTGGAAACACAGGTAAGAGTGTTTTACAGGATAATCATATATCCTCCTCCCTTTTTTCCCACATGTATGCATCTATAGGGTGCTATAGGGTGCTGGGTGTTTTATCATTGAACACAAATTAGGTAGACTTACCTATGCATCTCATACTTAGTAACGTTTCCCTAAACTCTGTACCAAAAGTAGATTAGAAACAGTTCTGATGCCAGAATTTTTCTATTCTATTCCGTGACTGTAGCAGTAGCCATAAACTTACTGCATATCTACTGCTTGAACCCATCTTCTCATTTCATGCTGTGAAAATTAGGAATTTGTTTCATACTTGATTAATCGTTTTTGAGAAATATGTAAGCCAATAAAGTGGAAGAAGAAAGTCATGGATTACAAGAGGATGTCAGTAATTCGTACTGAAAGACAGAAAAAATCACTAAGCAGATAGCAGTTTCTTGCCCAAGATGGAATAACTGCATGGCTTTGCTACCATCTGCTTTCTACAGCATTCCTCTAATTTTCTGGACACTTCCACGAATCATGACAGAAATGGCTAATGAAATGAGTGCCATCCCTATTGTACCACAGAAAATTGACTGTACTAGCTCATTTTAAACTAGGACTTGCCAGTTTACACGTTTGATATTCTCACTTCTCCCTTATCTACTTAGTATGCAGCAGCGAGAGCATGGACAAAATGGGAAATGATGACTGCACATCTACTTCCAAATGAGGAGAATATAAAGAAAGGGGATGATGATTATTTTTCACTGGTAAGTGCTTTAGAGATTAAATTCACGTTTTCTACCATGACTTGCTTAGATTGTGTCTCTAATGTCCAAGGCTGCTTTTTTTTACCATAATATCTGAAGCTGCTTATATGCTGCATTATTGCATATTGATTGTCTTGATCAGCTTTTCTAATAAATAAATTCCCATTTGCACTGGATATTGTGAGTGCTTAATAATCTGTAGTTTCTTTTGCTGGCTTAGTATTTTAATGATATTTGGATGCTGTACAATGTTTATAATTGGATATAGTCACATGGAATATACTACAGCTTTTCATGACATGGTTCTTGTAGATTAATCTATGGCCATGGAACTCTTTGTAATGCCATGCTTCTATGGAATAGTCACACAGTAATTTTTTGGATGGGGAAATCTTGAATATAAGTATGAAATACTTTGACCAGCTTCACTGGTGCTCATGACTTGTAATGGTTTTGCTCCAGGCATTTGCAAGGATTGAGAACCATTATTTTATGAATAAGGGGTTCTTTCCTTCTGATTCATTCCTGCTGGATAATGTTGATAAGATAAGGCATATCAACACAGTAATTGTGCAGGTAATTAGATTACTTCATTCTCATGCTGGTTACTTCTTGAAATATGAGTAATACATGGACAAAAGTACTGATTGATTGTGAACATTAATACTCTAGCGTTACCCTTTGTGTCCTTCAACACTGAAGCACAATACCTGCCATTTACACAGAACTGTTAGTGTCTTACCCCAACAATACTTGCAGGGAAGATATGATGTTTGCTGCCCTATGATGTCTGCTTGGGATCTTCATAAAGCATGGCCAGAGGCAGATTTTAGGGTAAGCAGGAATTTTTAAGCTAATTAGGTGGACAAAATTAACCTTCATTACCATTTTCAATTGGATTGAGTAGTCACATCTGTCATCTTACCCATTGTCATTCCTCTTTTATTTTAAATCCTTTTTGCTTCTTCATTTACAAGACTTGTCAAGATGTCCATTTTTCTTATAGTTATAGACAGTGCACTCCATTGCTAGAGTGCCATTATGTGGTATCAGCCCTTCAGCACAATCTACCATTACTTATTTTTATCAGCAGACTGATATTGACAAGCGTTTGGTGTATGATTTTCTGGGGACCATACTTCGACATGTCCATTTTTTTAACATAAGAGTTATGCTCTCAATGTGAAGAGAATTGACTCTGGCTTCTCTTGGTTGTTTTTGAGTTTTTGTATTGATTCTTGCATTTAGAAGAAACAATACCTGTTTCTGTTCGACTTTGTTGAGGTATGCAATTTGATTTAGGTAGTGGAGAGTTAGAGACTTTGTGCATTTAGTGTTGTGGCACAGGTTGAAGGGATAGGTACATGGTGGACTGTCTGTTGATTAATTGAGTCGTTTTCTCGTTTTCAACTTGGTTGCATAGGGTTTATTCTTGTCATATGATCAGGCAAAGCTATAATAATGATGTGGCAATGATGTGGCAGATTACTAGTTGTATGAGCTTACCAATTCTTTTGGAAAACATTGGTTTAAGAAACCAGACCTCATTGATGGCCCGGCATGAGCAGATTGTGTCTGGTACGGGCCCTAAAAACTGTAGCTCAGGCCCGACCGTGATCAAATCTTATTTAATTTTCTATGCAAAAACTAATAGGCTGGGCAAGCTGGTCCAAAGAAGGAAAACAACTTGCCGAGGCCCACCCAGTTTCACTTTGGGCCTAGGATGGCTTGGATGGCCGCTGGGCCCATGATTAAGGTTTTAAAGTCGTGGAGTTCAAATACACAAACAAATTTCTCACAGGATACTATGGCAGTTACTTCAGAATGAGTCATGTTGATGTATCTGTTAGGTTCTGTGGATGGCCACTTCAGATAAGAATTCTTGCTTATGATCTTGTGATTTTGATTCTGAACATCATAGAGATTTATGAAGTAAAATCTTCATCCATTATCCTGTTTATTCAATTGCTGCACTATCAACAGGTGATTCCAAATGCGGGACATTCTGCTAATGAACCTGGCATAGCTGCTGAGCTTGTGGCTGCAAATGAGAAGCTCAAGAATATTGTGAAGAACCAAGGATAGTGAATTTGGTGTAAGATGCACTCGACAGGGTATATGCAATTTTCTCACCTACCTCACTGAAACAATCTTGATGTTGATGCATCCAGAAATGGATGGTGGTTGCAAATAAATTGAAAATGGTTTGGTGCAATGGCTTGCAGACTTTGAACATGCTTCCTTGTCTTTGACAATATATGCTCTCATATGTGCCAAATGCCCACCAAAGCCTGATTTATTTTGTACATGTAATTTAAAATTGTTTGTTGACTTGGAATGTCAAGGATATGCTCAATTTGCTAGAAAATAAGCAGTGGAGAAACTTGAACGTGATGGTTACAAAGTTATTTGCAAAGAGGTCTGTGGAGTGTTTGCTGCACAAATAGTATGTTAATGTCTTTTTTCATTGTCATGTGGAAGTAACTTAAGCCATTCGAGCTACAAAACTATGCCTGGAAATAGCATTTTGAACTCGTGGCAAAATAAGCAAGCTTCCATTAATGTTATTGAGGATTTTCAGGATGTTTATCCTGTCACAACTGACAATGGGTGTACACAATTGATACCTAGCTCCTAAAAGAGACAAGTACAGATTACAGGAAAGTTGCCATATGGTGTTGGTTGGCCAAGAATTTGCGTATATATTCATCAAGTTGTGCAGAAGAGATTATAGAGTGGATCAGCAGAGTTCCGCTACAACCACAAGACGCTTGTTTAGGTTTTTAGTGAATTTTTGAACAAAAGGTTAACACTGAGTATCGAAAGGCTTATTCAGGAAATTTGTATTTATACACCGTAACCCTCGCTGAGTACCAACAGATATTTCACTCTAAGATCGAGCGATAATATGCACATTTGCTTATGTTAAAGGAGGAAAGGGTTCATGGCAAAAAGAAAAAGAAAATAAAGTACAGAAAGGTTGGTGCTTCTTCACCACAATGGTAGTGGTCGTTTTTTGTTTTTTGCATCCAGGTTATTGATAGTTCAGACAAAAGGCTACCTTACTAGGCTAACGTTGTCTAAGCAATAAAAGGGGCCGGTATTCGTTATGCGTTAGCCATACCAGCAGACATTTCCCGCTAAGATTGAGCAATAATGTGCACATTGCTGAGATTAAAGAAGTAGCAAAGGGTTGATGCTACTCTGCAACAACGATCATGATTTTGCTGCTTGTTATACGCGATTCTTTAGCAATCCATAAGTAGCTGAATGCCTTGAGACAAACCAAATTTGACGAGGAAAGTAAACTCTCCAATCTACGTGCAATTAGAAAGCCAAATAAAATGGGCGATAGTTGCCCATCGTGTCAAAACTCTATGCATTTTCTTTTTTAATTGAATAAATATGATCATTGGCTGAAGTAAGCATGTAAAGAGCTCATAAATTTCTATCTAATTATTAAAAAAATTATTAAAAAAATGAAGCCTAATAATAATTAAAAAGGGATTACTATTATTAAAACATACTAATTATATGGACTTAAAAAAAAATCATTCTTTACCTAAGTTTTTTTTTTTTTTTTTTGCCTACATAGAGATGATCAAGCAAAGACCAAAAGAGCTAATAATCATGATGCTACCCTTGCGGGAAAAAGAGAGAGAGAGAGAGAGAGATATGCAACTGAACATTTTCATTGTATTATTGATAAATAATGAAGGGATCACGGCCAAAAAACAGAAGAAACTAGTTTAGTGATAAATTTGAGAGAGATTATCATTTGAATATTATGTTACATTTTACAAACAATTCCGAAAAGGAGCCACCAAATTTATCTGACAGCGCAGATCAACGAAACAATTGAACAGCAGTACTATCACACTCAACTAACCAAAGAAATTGAACGGGCATACTCTCATGTCAGTTTCTTGATGCAGCTTTTCGGAACATGGATATCATGGAAGTTCGGTTCTTTTGGAATGGTTGGGAGCCTTCTGCCACATGACGATGACCTCGAAGAGCCAGAAGCAGTAGGTTTGGTTGCTGAAGCACTGCGTTGTCGGATCTTTGCTGCTTCTTTTGAATCGCAGTCCATCGCAGATGTCTCCTTTATGACACTCAGTTGACATGTTCCTTCCTTTTTCCTCGATGGCGCGCTATAAGTTCAGGAAAGATAAAAACAGCAGTGAGCTTCTTGTTACCTGTATATTCCTTGACCCTCAACTTTGAAACCCTAAAATGAATTTTCATTTTGTTCCTAATTTCTGCAAAAGCATTGTTAAGATGTACTATGAGTCTAGGATAATGTAAAACCTCTCTTTGAACTTTCCTGTCTTTGAACTATGAGTCTATGATAATGCAAATCCTCTCTGTGAACCCCCCCATGATATCCCCTAATACATTTTTGGACAATAGGAAATGAGTGATCTGTGTGTCAAGTTCAGTTTTCCAATTAGAACCATCACTCACCTTCCAGGCCCTTCATGTCTTTTAACTGAGAGTATTCTGGGCTTTCTGACGCTTTCCCTGGACCGCAAGACTGTAGGGGTAAGGTTCTTTTGCTTTTTCGAAATAGTGTTTCTATCGGGAGTAGATGCAGCCATTTTCTGTCCGACTTCTCTGTGAAAAGTGCTGGACTCAGGAGCTTTGATCTTCTGCTTCATGCCAGTAAAAGAATCTCAGCCACATCAGTGTTGTTAAAGCAATCTCGGAAAGTAGTAATAAATACTATGCGATCAAGAAATGCTTAAGTGCCGATGACCTGGCATTTCTCTGGTCTAATGTCAACTAATTCATGACAACGAATGCTTTTCAGAGGATTGTCAATTTTTCTAATAGCAGAGTCAAAGAAAACCGAAGTCTTACTTTCTTTATACTCTGATTTTTCTTGGATGGAAACCCTGGCGCAGTTGCATCCTCTTTCAATGGCGTAGAAAGCTTTTTCTCATGGTTCGCTTCCTTGAGAACTCCCCGTTCCTGCAATGGCTCACATTTGTCAGCCAACATCAATGAAAATTCAACTTATCAAGTTATTTGCAGTCCACATACATCTGTTCTTAGCCTGAAAGGCTTAGGATTGGTGGGTCTTGGTTTTACATACTTCCCACCCTGGGCACTTCTTTTGTCTGCAATAGAGCTCTTCTTTATCTTCATCAATGTTTGAGTGACCTGAAGATTTCCAGTGGCAAAAAAATTCAGATGCTGACACATAGTCGAACACGGAATAGTGGATGTTGCAATTGGCAAATGAATCAACAGTATGAACCTTCTCATGTTTCTTGTGATTATCAAGCTTCCCCAGAATTTTCCTGTTGCTGTCGCCATTCTGTTCTCTGCAACAAAATGTGAAGCAATTTAAAAATGAGGACAAACAAATACTTACGGTTGAAGAATTGGTTATCAATCAAGAAAATGAGCAAACCATAGAACATGGCGTAGCAAATGCTTAACAAATATTGGGTGCAGAGCAGTTCATACATGTTACGATCAGGGGCCGTAGAATTTTCTTTGTCGTCATTATCCAGGACATGATCCCCAATTTCTTCATCATTGGCAGGAACATCATTCTGGTCACTGGTATTGCCAGAGTTTTCTTGGATTTTCTCCTCCTCTAAGCTTGATGCACCCTCTTCCTGAGAAATTGATCCATTCCTGTCCTCATCTAGAACAGCTTCAACCGTAGGAACTACATCTGCTCCTGAACCCAGCCCTTTATCAGCCTTTTCAACTCCCACTATACTCGATGAATCCTCACTCAGACTTTCCCTGATTGTTTCTCTGACGTGCTTACATTCGTAAAAGATTCTTCATGTACATTCAGTGCAGTATTCTGAGAGGTTTCTTGTTCAGGACATGCTTCCAAAGATCCACGTTTGGACTTGTCGTCGACTTCCATGTCGCTGGAGTCACCTGAAGTTCCTTCAGTTGTGGCTAAATCAGAGCAGTTTTTCGAGTCTTCAGCTCTGTCCTTTTTCTTCAGGCATCTGGGAGCTTTATCTGCACCCTTGCACTTTTGAGTCCGCAACGAATCGAAAACCCGACTCTTGACCTCCCTGGCACGCACTTTTTTCTTGGAGCCAGCAATAGGCGCCGGCGTATCATACCCCAATATATTCATCTTTTGGCCTGCGATCTCCAGCTTCTTCATCTCGGCACAAATCTTTTCATGGTAGTTACCAACTCTGATGAGATTTTAATCTTCGCGGCCTTTTTGGGCGAAGGAAATGCCAAAGCTTTTGCTACCACTCTCTTGTTCTGCCCGGCATTAGGCTTCGCCTTTGGGTTCCTAACACTCCGAAACAGTTCTGGATTGGAGACTCTCTTGGTGTTTCTAGGGGTTGTTAATGCCTTAGCCACATTGGATGGCTGCTTTGCCTTAGCGTTAGGGGTCGGAGCCACCACCGGACGAGAAGTTTTGACCCTCTCTTTACCGCAATTGACTGGCTTTCCGGAAATCGAAGATAAAATAGCCAACCTTGGTAATCTGGATCTCGATGGTTTCGCAGGAGCCGACAGTGGACATTTCTCTGTAGTACTGAGGATCGAAAGCGCAATAAAATAGCAACAAAAAAAGAGAAAATGAGGCACATCATAAGCTGAACCTTATTTAGATGGAAATTCGAGTCCAAGATTATGCAATGGGTACATACTTAATCGGCTTTCTAGTTAAGGCTTTGCGGAGTCTTACGTTGGGACTTCTGGCTGCCATTACCTGCAATAGATCAGCAGCATTACGGCGACTTCATCGACTTAAATGCCTTCTCCTACTTACGATAAAAAAAGAGTAAAGATGGAAAGAGGCTTTAGTAACTGACCCTAAGGACGAAATTCTTGTAGATTGCTTCAGCGTCCAGTTCTTCTTCATGTTTCTGATCACATCCTGCAAACCCAATAAACCCAAAGAACTAGGAAAATCAAAACTTGTGCATCTCGAGCTCTAGAATTCAAAAATGAGATCTCAAGCAGTCAATGCACTTCTAGATCAGACAAAATTTGGAAAGTATGGGCCAGTAGACCGGACCAAACTCAAGTGAACAAAAAAAAAAAATGCAAACTTGACGAAACAAGAGTGACAATTCATGAGCAATAGAATCCGAAATTTACCAAATTTCTCCAGATCGAAACGACAACAGCAAGAAAAACAAAAGCATTGGCATACCGACGCGCAGGCAGAACCAGTAGCGGTCGGTGTCGGGAGGGTAGCGGTCGGGCGCGGTGAAGTCCACGAACTTGGGCGCCTCTATGTCCTCGTAGAATTCGTCTCCTCCTCCGCGGTTGCTCGCCTCCATGCTCGATTTCGTCATCGACCCGATCCACAGAGAGAGAGAGAGAGAGAGAGAGAGAGAGAGAGGAGAGTCGTTATGGCGAGTGATTGAACGGCAGCGGCGAACGGGCGAGAGAGAGCTTTTGGCACTTTTTTTAAATGTCTGCTGCGGCGTCTTCTCTCTCACTGATCCTGCAAACTAGCCGTTGGAGAAAGGGAGGTTCGATTCGGACATGGTTGGTCTCGTGAAACGGCACTCGCCGCCAGGGGCATTTCCGACATCTCACACCTCGCGTTCCTCACCTCCTCCTGTCCTGTCTTCGTGGCGGGCCTGTCGGTTCGGACATCCGAAAGCCCATGATGGGATTTTGGACATCTCTCGAACGAAACCCAACACGCCACGTGTCGGTCCAGGAAAGCTCGGAAGATTTTACAAATCCAAAAAGCTGGGCTTGACGGAGACTCTGGATAGAAACGTGAAATACCCTTCTATCCATACATCGTGAAAACCCTTCATTCTACTATTCTTGGTGAAATGGAATTATTTCAAAATATTAAAAAAATTCAGAATTTCGAAATAATCCCCCATGACCGCATAAACCGAACTGATGAATTGTTGAGTTCGAGGTAAGACATATACAAACCGACGATACGAAAATCAAGTGCTTTGGACTGGAAAAAGAAGGAAGATACGAGAAAGGATGGTTTGATTTGGTCCTTTACTTAGTCCCAAAGGACTTGCGACATCAAAAGGATCAACTCCGATGATGCCCTCGAATTGTCGCGCACCCCTTTCGTCGAAGGAGAGGGTTGCCCAGGAGCTTCTCCCAAAAAAGCAGCAATCATGCGTTCGATGAATGGCCACGATGGAATAGCGGTCTCTATTGTCTCCTCCTGATGTGACCGACGGGAATAGGCTCTTTCTAAACTCCCTCGTTGAAGTCTTGTTTTCCATGCGTGACCAAAATTGATAAATATTGATAACGATGACAGCAATTTTAAAGTAGTAATTATAATAATAATTTGCATCCTTTTCGCTCTGTACATGGGCCAGAGCACTATACGTTCGTTGAAAAAAAATTCTTGCATCTAGCCTATAGAAATCTCTTATTTATATGGGCCATTTCCCAGCCTATTAAGTACCACGTATGGTATATAAGACTTAACAATCTTGATTTGTGTATTTTACATATGTTGTATATCCATTATATGGTGAGCATGCACATACCACATCATCAGCCAGCATGGTATATATTTTTACAAATTGATATACAATCAATGTTATCAGACGCACACCGCCTTCATGGTTGGATCCACTACTTCGACCGGTAGTACTACTTTTAAGACCCAAGATTAGTCAAGGAACATAATGCGCAAGACTCGATAATATTCCAATGTCCATACACTCGTCTCGCTCTATATATCGAATTATGGCGCTAACCAACATGGGGTCCTCAACCTCCATTGTTCAAAATTGGATGACTTCCTAAGTCAACAGCAGTGTGTCCATGCCCACCAGGGGAGAGAGAGCTGGCATTTTCCCTTAGTGTGCACACCTTGAAATATCGATACAGAACTTTTTATGGGTCAGAATATGCAGGCCGCGGGGGGCGGCTAGAGCTACCAAACTCCCCAATATTCAATGGCTTTTGTCATTGACTTCTCTTATGCGGATCTCGATTCCAATGTGAAAGCTTCAATTTTCTGCATTCTGGTCTCTTCTCTCCTCCTCCTCATCTCTCTCGTGTCGAGTGTTTCATCGCTGTGGCCACTGGTCTGGCCACATGACACGTTACTTCCTCTTGACCAAACAAGGGTTTTCTTGGGCTTTTAATGAAAGATGGACCGTCCGGATATCTTTTATTGTTAGCAGTAAATAATATATAAAGATCGATGTGCAGGTTTCCTCTTTCGATTGGGGGATATAGCGTGTGCTTTGCATCGCGGGATCCATGGGGAAAGGCGCATACACATTGCCCGGTCAAGGAGAGCTTTTCATGTCAAGCTTGTCTTTCCTTGTGGCTTCTGTTATGTTGCCAAGGCTACAATATAGAAACCTTAGATTGGACCGTGTTTTAGACTCTTGTAAATCAACTCGAGGAGAAGAATCTTAGCTTTTGATTTGCACGTCCATATCAAAGTACAGGTGATCTTGTCTAGACCAAGATGGAGAATGATTCTCCTATCCTCTTACTTATCTCAATCCTTCAATCGCTTAGGTTAGGATTGATCGCCCTTGTAAGAAAAACTTAGATACCGCAAGGGACAGAGAACTCTATCTCCTCAGTCATTTCTTATATAAGAGATGAGGACCTATTTTGATGGCACATACATACAACTTCATGCATGTTGATAATCACTGCAGGTGGACCTAAGCTACTGTTTTGTACTTGTCCTGCTCCCGAACCGTTCGTCCCAATCAAATGGCAAACGTCTCCACGTCGATGATTTTGACGCGTTTAACATTGCCAATTCTACTGGGACATCGATCGCCTCCTAGCCTAGGCTTTTAAATCAATCTTGATCTAGGCACGTGGTCGTTAGCACCTCGCTTCGATCTGTCCTTTCATGGAGAGGCATTTTCAAGAGAGCGACAGCTCGGAGAACAATGCACGTAGAGTTAACAGACTGCGGGAATTGCTCGTTAAGAACAAACCGTGCGACCTCAAACATCTTTTCTTTGTTTTCCTCCTACGTCATCATCGGGCCAGTGCAAGTTTACTGCTCCGCAATACGTCGTGACTAATCTAATCATTAAACCTATACGCTAACGCTCATTGAAGCCATAAGTGCACACGGCAAGTTACTAGGAGATCTTATATCGAACAAATTATCCAAAAAAATTCTAAATTTATAATACGGCAATTAATTCAATTCAAAATCTTTTAATTATGTCAATCTATTCCAATCAATTTTGGTAAAAAAATTATTGACGTGAACATTGGATACTACATGATATAAACAACAATAATGTAGAAAATTTTTCCAATGTTTCTGAATTTTTTTTTCCTTTTTCTTTTGCTTTTCATTAAATAAGGGTCGTAATACTTGCCCAAACAAGCCATCACCAAACTTAGCAGCTAAGGTGACCTTTGCCCAAGAGAGGACGACAGATACAGAAGGGTGGCCCCCACTAGCCACAAGCTAAAAAATAATAATAATATAATAGTAAAAAAATTAAAAATATAAATTGTCCACGTCGACTTTGGTAGTACCACATAAGTTGATCAATTTACATTAGCGATTTTCAATTAAAATTAAATAGAAAGACTATATTAGTTATTGTCAAAATATTTAAAATTAAAATGATCAAAAGAGAGTATTTATGATTGAACTAATATCTATTTAATAAATTTAAAAAAAGAAAGTTAAGATGTGCATAGTCCCATTTCCACCTAACTGAAACAACACAATTATGCAAGCCTTTTCTGCCTCTGACCTAAAAATAGCGACTCATTTATGGCGCCTTCCTCTGCTAATTATGCGATCAGGGAAACGAGGTCTAATCTCGCCAACCTAGCACGCCACGCACTTGGCTGGGAGTGTACCCCTGCTAATAAATTGACAGCCCATGATGGAACGTAATGTCTAATTCAATCTACAAAAATCGAAAAAAAAAAGGAAAAAAGTTATATAAATGAAATTTCGCAAATCTCAAAATTTGGTGGGAGGAGAGTCAAGTCAAGATGGATCTTTATTATCCTGGTGTGCTCCTCTTGCTCGAATAAGTCAACATGGTACTGCGCTCCCGGTTCTTGAATAAATCATGCAGAAAGCTTGACCGTTCCTCGTGCGGTGGGCAGTTGGAAAAATTCGAGTTATAAATGGGTCTGTCTATATCACAGACCAATTTTTCTTTCATTTTTAGATTTACTTAATATAAATTCATTTTTTACTTTTAGTGCGTTGATTACACTAGGACACTCGGAAACACAGTCCATTTATAAATAATTCTTGTTAAGATCGCTAAATACAGTAAGAACCATTGCAAAATGCATTTTGAAAATCCAAAAAGAACGTATTTCAAAATAGTGATGCTATGCAAGATCAAATGTTCGTACTTTTTTAAAGCATTATGAATGACCCTTGACAAGTGTGCTGAGACATGGCATTTTCTGTTATTTTACATTTACATCTATTTAGTTATTTATTTATGAAAGTTATTACCTGTCGCCCATATTTTTTGTTTAATCTAATTGAGAACAATCATTTCGACAAAAAAGAAAAAAAGAAAAAGAACAATCATGATAACCCATGCATGTGGGAAAGTACACCAACTCCGATGAAGGAAAATGGAGATTAGGCGCGCATAGTGCACATCCATGCACAAGTATTTACGTTGATGAGGATAATAGAGATATTTAAGAAAAGGAAAAAAAAAATAATGTTTGTTATATACACACGCATAAATTTGATAATGTCGATGATGATATAACATGAAAATGAATCTAATGTTCACTATGATTAGCACACATAAGAGATTTCGAAGTATTTCTTCCAAATTATAAACCTATCCAAAATCGATAAATACCAGAGATGTTACCTTAATCAAGATGTCCTATTTTTTTCTAGATATCAACGGTGTGTAATTTCGATGCGTTTCTTATAATTATAGTTTGGCTTAGGCATACGACAGTGTTTGAGAATTGTAACCATCGGCTGATTTAACAATTAATTTAAATGGGTGTTAATTTTCTTTTGCTTATGTTAGTTTGGCTGGTCTAATCTGGCTTTCTTTGATTGAACCGAATACTATTAGTAATTTGGTCCGACATGCGACGCAGTTTTGATAGAACCGGTCCACGGGTAGTTCCAAACGCATGCACATAAGTCTCGTCATGAACATAATTTTCAGAAAACATATAGAACACTATCTTGAAAACATAATCAGAAAATCAAATATCACATTGAGGTATCCGACAAACAAAAATCCTATGTCGGATCAGCATTATTGTAAGAATCTGAGGCATAAATAGAAACATATGTCCTTTCATTCACCACTTTCAATTCGAAAAGGCTCTACAACCTTCCTCTGCTTTCGTTTTCTTCTTCGTCCGGTTCTAGGGCAACCCAAAGCTTTCGCTCTTGTATCTTCTTCACCGGGGCGTACGTGTGTTAACGTATACACAGCGACAGACTCATTTTAGGAGTAAATCCTCTGTACAAGTCGACAGATGTTTCGATGTCGGAATTTGATATCTTTCTCTTTTAACTTTCGAACTTTTCGTGACGGTGCAAAATTTTCGAGCTCAAGAACACGATGTTCACATGCTTCGGGAGCTAATGAAGACGTGTATTTATCTCTGTACTAAATAGAGACGATCAGTGTACATGTATAAATAAAAATTCGTGTACATTCACCGGCTTACGAGAGAATCCCGCGCTTGACTTACGGAGAGAAAGACATGGAAATCGATGGCGCCGGCAGTAAGTAGCTGCTATATAATGTTCTTTTTTGTCTGATATATAATAAGATTCCGTCAGCAGAATTTGGCTAAGATAATTTACTCTAATCACCATCTTCTGAAAGGGTACATGCGAGGCTCTTGCACATTCAAGATGATGATCTCTTCAGGTGGAGATGGGGAACGCCCTCGGTTTTGATTTCCATTATAATTATCGATTCCAGCCTTTAGGATCAACACTAGCATATGAGGGAAAGTGGGTATGAGACTGGGGCCAGTTTTGACTTAAAAGTGGTCCAGTCGATAAATATCGCGTCACCTTTTTTTAATGGGTTAGATGAAAGTCACAATTAGTATTGGGGTTGCATCCACCTACATGTTGGTTCCTCTGTGTATATCCAATTAAATGAAATTGGAAAGGGAACCGCAGTATATTCGGATTATTATCCGCCCTTTTTTGCATTGGACTTTGACTTCATCAAATTGTCAATCCTTGTAAGGATGATGTATGTATGCATGTGCTTGGGTATGTGTTTGCGTATGTTGTACTGTTATAGGGATTGTAGAATTTTTGGCTCAATAATTCTCACAGTATGCGCAGACCTTTTCTCCCACATGAATAAATAAACATACTCCCACAAGCTAGTGAACACGACGCCAAACGTTGCTCAGAATTGGAGACTGCCGTAATTTGAATATCGAATTTGACGTATCCAACTATTGCTTTACCATTTCACCAATAACTAAGGTTGCGTGTCGTACAAATTGAGTGCTTTTAGTATCCCGACTAATTCGTCCATATTAGCGAGATAGCTCCCCGTTCGATGCGCCTATTTCCATTGTCGAAGATAACCCTAAAATACAAACCCTAATTTCAAGAAAGAGAAGAGGGGCAGATACGCGCTGCACCATGGTGTGTGTGAGTGCATGTTTGAATGTCGTAGTCCGAGAGTCGAAAAGCTGACTATATGGATCGGAAATGGCCGCCCGCCATGGTTGATATTCGAGAGCGCTCGCTCGTCCACTTTCCCACGGTGCTGGCACAACGCGACGGCTCCCTCCTCGCGTCAAACAAACCATTAACAAAAGCTAACGACAGCAACGCGGCCGGACGATCGACATGCCATAAACGAGTAAAAACTATTGAAAAAGGAAGACCCCGCAAAAAGTCGCACCATCAAATGTCCAAAAAATCGTGAATTTTAAATACATGACTTGACCAGCCCTCTCGCTCTCTCTCTCTCTCTCACACATGATGCCTATATAGAGTTCACAAGGCTTTCAAATTGCTTTTAATTACGTTGTTATGCCACGATTTGAGTTGATTCCGTGAAATCGCCTTGCTTTCGGGTCAAGAGGCATTAAAGAAATGAATTCTCGCATTCCGTATTTTAGTGGGATTGGTAATAACCCCTTGAAGGCACCTTTAACTTGGTTGACTAAGGGAAAATTTCACTGTCGTATTCCTCACCAAACCCCTCTTTTTGACCAACCCGGCCCTCGCTTTTGAGCGTTGCTCTTGTACTGTTATTACCTTTTGACTTGGTTTAAACGATCCGATTTAACGGTCTTCTGTTCCCCTTACTCTATATCTTCTTGCAAAATCATATGTTTTGAATGAAAATTTAAGGAAAAATTGACAAATTAAACATGACATCTGAAAACCCAAAAATAGATGGAAAAAAAAGAGAAGAAAATTAGCATTGGGAAGCGTGAAATTGACTGATAACAAGCATGGTGGTTCCATTTAGTTGTCACACCCAACCATCACTCGCCGGCCAATAATGGTGCAGCGAACTCCATGTTGGGAAGCCTTTATTGCCAACCTTATGTAGTAGCGTTTTTGCTTTCCCTTTCTTCTTCATGAAAATAAATTCGACACGGCACGACCACCGTCCCTAGGTACGGGATGGAGGCGTCAGATCGGTTTTTGATTATTTGTCGAATCAAATCCCGACCTCTATTAATTAACAAGAGATTTTAAACTCGTCTCGAATAATCAATCAATATTAATCAGGGATTGGTTGATTCCTCGCTTTTATGTGTTTGGTAAGAACATCGTTGAGTTATTGATGGGTTCCAAATAGTCGTACTCTCATAAAGACGGGTTTTGAAATTCCATTTCTAAAATTCGGTTGAGCGTGAGATGGACTCAAACATAATCGGATCTTATCAAGACGGGCTAACTCATTCAAAAATTGTCCTAATCATAATCAAAATCGAATCTTTTCGTCATTTTTATTTTTTATTTTTTGGCACTTTTCGCATATGGTTCCAGCTCTTCCCGAACCAAAAAAATTTGGCCATGCTGGTATTACTTTGTGATTGTGGATGGAAAAAGATGTTTTGTAGATTAATTCAGCAAAGCACTCAGGCGCTGAGAATCCATCGCCCAATAATTTGTCTTCACTATATTTTTTTTATTCTTGCCTACGAATGAGCAGGGAAATTGGGGTCATACAAAATTCCATTTCTACGTTCAAACAAATACAGCTGCTTGAGCTCTCATTTAAAAAAAAAACAAATTAAAAATAAATAAATAAATTACTGTGCCGCAGCAATTTGTGCTGGCGAAAAATACGCTAACGCCAATTAAAACAAAAAAAAAATGAAAAAATGGAAAATACGGTGGAAGTGGCAGGTTGGCGACGGCAGGCGCGTCCACGTTTACAGTGACGAAAAACGAGAAAGAGGGAGAGCCAGAAAGCCTCGACGGCTATAAAAAGCGCCAACTTCGCTTGAATGCTTCACCACACGCAAACATAGTCTGAGCTTGCACATTTCGGAAATCCCGTAAAGCAGCACAGCTTGCACCGCAAGAGCCGAGCTCCATCGGCGGACGTTTCTCGATCTCTCTGCTGTCGCGTGGCGGAGGTTGGTGGAGCTGTTAAGCCGGATCGGTCTCTGATGGACGGTCAGTACTTGGTCAGTGGCGTCTTGGCTCTGTTCCTGGGGATCTTCCTGCTGTACAAGGGGCTCGGGAAGCAGAAGAGGAGGCTGTCCAAGAAGGGTCGCGGCGATGACTATGTGAAGAGCTCTGTGGATGGAGGTTTCGTGCCCGGCGGCGTCGATGGGAGCACCGACATCGTCATTGTCGGAGCAGGCGTCGCCGGTGCGGCTCTCGCTTACGCGCTCGGGAAGGTAGTTAACGCCATCCTCCTCTCTCTCTCTCTCTCTGCCCCACCGAAGTGAAGAGCAGCCATGTCTCGTGGAATTGCGTTGTGTCTCATCGGATATTGCCGTCGGTTGCGAAGGATTGAGAACTGTTTTCGTTTTTCGTGCGAGAGCCTGTTGATTGCGCTCTGGATTATGTTTGAAACTGCGGCGTTCGTCGCGTCTCAAGTGCCTGAGTGACCCTGAAGCTTGTTTTTCGAGTTCCCAACTTTTCATTCCTTTTCTGTCCGGTTCAGCTACCTAACGGAGCACAGCAAAACCAGTCTTGACTTTCCGTCTGGAGTTAGCCTTTTAGAATGGTCAGCGAGTTTGGGAGAGGATTGCTTGCCGTTTTCCTTTCATGGTCTTTCAGTTAATGATATTGTGACGTCTGAATGATAATAGCAGGAACGAACTTTAGCGAGAAAGGCTTTATATTCGGCAGTTTTAATGGCGTGAAAGCATTCTCATTCGGCATTTGGAATGATCTGAAGCAATTTTTTGTGTCTACGCAGGATGGACGTCGCGTGCGTGTAATTGAGAGGGACCTGACGGAGCAAGATAGAATTGTCGGCGAGCTTCTTCAACCAGGAGGTTACCTGAAATTGATGGAATTGGACCTTGCAGGTGAGCTGGGTCTCGCAATCAGAGTGTTATGCCTTCTAAAATCGTTTTTTCACGATTCAAAACATGGCTCTTGGTCTGTTTTAAGTATGCTAAATATTCGTCATCGTGCATCTGGTGCGGACTTTTATTGAATATAATTCATTTGGTGTGAGCAGATTGCGTGCAAACAATTGATGCCCAAAGAGTTGTCGGATATGCTCTTTTCAAGGATGGGAAACACACGCAGTTGTCTTATCCATTGGAGAATTTTCATTCGGATGTCGCCGGCAGAGGTTTTCACAACGGCCGTTTCGTTCAAAGCATGAGGGAAAAGGCCGCAACTCTTCCAAAGTACTTTCCTTCTCCGATCTGCTATTCGCAGCCGCCTTGTGTTTTCTGTTCGCTTCTCTGCTCTGATGTTCATCTAGCTAAAGATGGCGTGATACTTCTAAGGCCAATAGTTTATCCACTCGGAAGTCTTTGAGATAATCTTAGTTGGCGACCTCATTTTTGAACATCAACTTGATTGTGTGCTTCGATTATCCCATCATATTACGCTTGTGTCGATTAAGAGACTTCATTCTAAGGTCATCATCTTACCTTCCTTTTTTACCCCTCATCTGTCTCAGCGTAAGTCTAGAACAAGGGACAGTAACATCTCTAATTGAGGAAAAGGGAACTGTCAAGGGAGTGCAATACAAGACCAAGGCCGGGGAAGAGTTGAAAGCATATGCTCCCCTCACCATCGTATGTGACGGTTGCTTTTCAAACCTACGCCGTAACCTCTGCTTTCCGAAGGTGAATATGAAGGGTCAATCGAGCAGATTGATCTGTACTCTGAAGTTGTCGCCAACATTTTGTGCATTCCTCAAATCTTGGTCGATCGTACTCGAGTCTAAATTAATATGTTCCCTATGTCCACAGGTTGATGTCCCCTCTCATTTCGTGGGGTTGGTCGTGGAGAATTGTGATCTTCCATTCCCAAATCACGGCCATGTCATACTGGCAGACCCTTCGCCTATCTTATTTTATCCGATCAGCAGCACTGAGATCCGTTGTCTGGTCGATGTCCCTGGCCAGAAATTGCCCTCTTTAGCCAGCGGTGAAATGGCCACATATTTGAAGACAAAGGTTGCTCCCCAGGTATATGTCGAAACTGCTCAGCAATAGTGTTTTCCATAGTCGCATATTGACTAGTTAGGCACCAGAAGTTATCTCAGCTGCTCCTCCGTTTCTGTTAATCTTGCTCTCTAGTCTAGATAATCTGGGGCTCATCGCAGAATTTCGTGTTTCAGGTTCCCCCTCAATTGTACAAAGCCTTCATCGCAGCAATTGACAAGGGAAACATCAAGTCGATGCCAAATAGAAGCATGCCTGCCAATCCTCAACCCACCCCTGGAGCTCTTCTGATGGGAGACGCGTTCAACATGCGCCATCCATTGACAGGAGGAGGAATGACCGTGGCTCTTTCTGATATCGTTTTGCTAAGGAACCTCCTTCGCCCACTTCAGGATCTGAATGATGCATCTGCTCTATGCAAATATCTCGAGTCGTTCTATACACTGAGGAAGGTGAGAAATGTCTATCCACTTGATCCTAAAGTACAGAAGTGTAGAAATTAGTAGCGTCGCTTCTCAAACTGCATGCTAACCGGACCTCTCCTTTTCTTCACAGCCTGTGGCGTCGACCATCAACACCCTGGCTGGTGCTCTGTACAAGGTCTTCTGTGCATCTCCAGACCCGGCAAGAAAGGAAATGCGCCAGGCATGCTTCGACTATCTGAGCCTTGGCGGTCTCTGCTCAACTGGGCCAGTCTCTCTGCTCTCGGGTCTAAACCCCCGTCCAATGCACTTGGTCTGCCATTTCTTTGCAGTAGCAGTATATGGTGTCGGGCGGCTATGTCTTCCATTCCCTTCGCCGAAACGCATGTGGCTCGGGGCCAGACTGGTTAAGGTGAGCATCTACTTTCGACTTTAGGATCATATTCTCAAACCCTTGAAGTGGCTTCGCTTTAGATTGAAAGGCAACGGTTTCTAATCAGCACTTCCTATTTCAGGGTGCATCAGGTATCATCTTTCCCATAATAAGGGATGAAGGAGTAAGGCAGATGTTCTTCCCTGCGACTGTGCCGGCTTACCACAGAGCTCCTCCTGTTCACTGAGAGAATGCAGCAAAGCTCGATAAGCGCATGAATATGCGGTCAAGTTCGTTTCTTCTAGTCACATTCCTCTCTCGTAGTAGATGGAGAGGCCTGCCAGTTATACTGCACTCGGAAGAGAAATGTGCATTGGAACTATAGATTTCGTTACGATAAGTAGATTCATTCAGAACCAGATTTTCTCAGGAACCTTGTAACTTTCCTTTGTTCTCTAGTTGATCCAATCAAATGTTAATAAATACTACTTCGCTCTTTTCTGTTCGTCGCCTATTACTTTGGAATCACCATTTCACTCCACCTTATAGAAGAACGGAAATAAATGGTTGATAAGAATCTTCTCCTTATAGATATTTCATAATGGCGAAAGAGCAACAAATGGAGTTTGTCCTAGTAGCTGTATACATTAATTTCGCTCAACCCCCAAACCGGTGCTTCAATATCACAACCACCAAAATTGGATGTGGTCCTTTCGTGTGAAATCAATCAACACCAGACCCAACTCCGCACCTGTTTATTCAGAGAAATGCGACGCAAAAGAGCAAAACCGTACACCGATTGATTTGTTCTTTCGCGTCACATTTCTTGGAATATCTGCAGACAAAATATACGCACCGTCGCCACCATCCGTTGGTGACGTGCGAAATTCTATTTGCAAAAGTCCTCGTCATCTTCCAGCTGACCAGAAGAGTAGAAGGTGAGATTATATTCTTGACATGTGAAATGGTTGCTGCTAGAAAGTGAAGGCTTTGTTCCTTTAGAGCCTTATTTAATGAGAAATCTCACTTCAGCTAAATCACATCGTCCAGGAACTTCTGAGCTGTCCGGCTGCGCAAAATGCCAAACCGAAGATCCGATTTCTTGTACCATCTATTTTGTCATTTGAGGAGATTGCTTGCAAGTTTAACCTAACTTTGCTTTTTTAAAATATTTGAACCGCCCTTTGCTTGCTTCACAACTCAACACCATCGAATTGCCAATATTCTCTTCACACATAAGATATTCATTATCTATATTCTCCTCTTAAGATACTCATATTCCTAACACATTTGTCAATATTGAATGAGCTGTCCAGCCAAATATCGAGATCGGGTTCTGATTTGTTGTCTAATCAATTCCAAACCTCCACAGGGTCTTTAATAAACAAAAGATCTCATACCCGTTCTGAAAAAAGCAACCAATATCAATTAGGGTTTGCTCGATTCAGGATTTTATTTGGTAGAACCTAAGAACATCTAATCCTCTCTTTCGTGTGTTTGGTAAGTTGTCGTCTATATTATTATTGGTGGGTTAGAAGTGGGTTTCGCATATTATTTCACCTTCCCGATCCTAACAAACCTCATGAATTATTAACAAATGGATTGTCTTTCGTTGGCACTTTCAGTCGATGGATTTCTTTCCAAACAAAAAGTTTTGCACAAGCTGGTGGTGCAACTTGGTTATGTAGATGTAAACAATGTTTGTAGCTCTCAATTCGGCAAGGGGTAAGACCCCAGAAATCTTGGGACGGCAATTAGCATTCAAAATCCCAGTTTTGCGTTTAAACAAATCCAGCTATTTGGGCTCCCAAAATGTAAACCGCAGCAATTGTATTAAGAAACACAATCAACAACGTCATCTAACAAGTAGAAGAATTGAACCCTTGATCTCCTACTTTAATAGTACATAAAATCTTATGGAATCATGTGAAGAGAAACATGGTCTATAAATCAAATAAACAAATGATATGAGATATTTCAATACTGCAAACCAGATTAGCAATGGCATATAGAATTTAATGAATGGGATGGCACATACAAGAAAAAAACTGGGCAGAACCTGACCTTGATACTGCTTTTTAATATTTGAATATTTTAATACCCCTCATACATAGACTAGGAGACAAATAAGAGACAAATAAGGGGTTGGAAAGAATACTATATAAAATTGTGTGGATCCACTGCCAATTATTTAAAAAATTTAACTTGGGAAATGAATAGGTGATTAAATATTTAAATATTAAGAATGAGTCGATGATGGCTCGTTGGTTTCACAGGAGTGACGAAGCGGCATCGGCCACTCATTTAAAGCAAGAAACTTGGTCGCTTCTTTGATCGGTTTCCACTTTCAAGGATTGTAGCAATAATTAAGAGAAAAAAATCACATACTTTTATATTATTATTTTTTTGCAATAGCTCACAAACTTAATTAAGAAAAAAGATCTAGTAAAGCTTCTGTTCACTCGTCGAATTTATTAATTGTAATGTCTTACCTGGCTTAAAATTAATAGAAGTCTACATACTAAAAATCGCAAACTTAATTAACTTTGAACTCTTCGACACTGATCCTAGATGTTGCTCAAGGCTATTTGTTTTAGTAATAACAACGCCTAATCTACATAGCTTAAAGCATCGATAAATTTAGTTTAAGCCATAGCAGTTTAACTTTAACTCAGAAATCCAAATCATCATCTCATGACTAGCGAAAATGAAATATATTTCAAATTTTAGGGTATATCAAATTTGTTTTATTGGATTTTCTGCCCCACCATTTGTTTTTATTTATTTATTTATTACAATTCCACTTTTTCACCGTGCTAGCCAACTTTTAATTCAAAATAACTTAACTAGATAAGTTCATATTGTGTCTAAGCTCTAACAAATGCTAGAAAGGAGACTAATTTCAGTGTACAAATTTTTCACTTGTTTGTTAATTTTTTCAAATCTCATTAAATTAGATAAAAATACACGTGGATTACTTAATCGACTATAATTGTAATTTTCTTTCTCGAGAAAAGAAGTATCGTCCAATATCTAAGAAACTTTTTCTATCAAGTTTTTTTCAAATTTGCTCCGTGTCTATCGATCATAGAGAATAACAGGGCCATTACCTTAGCATAAAATAAGAAAGTTACGATGGAAAATAGCAACGGTAGGGCCCAAAATGAAAAGGCCGGATGGAGAACTCTGGCCCATAAGTTCGGGCCCGGTGTGTCAATTATGCCCCATTTTCGTCGGACCATCCAATCTAAAAGTCCGAACCGAAACCGGAACAGATTTGTGATGGTTTGGTTCGAATTCGGATAATAAACCGGAAACAACCCGAACCCGAATTTGTCAAACGGGTCTATTATGCAAGATCCCTCCTTTCTGCGCCGTTCGCTCGCTGCAGAGACTTCCTCCTCTATGCGCCGCTCCATCGTGCGGCGGCGGCGGCGGCGGCGGCGGAGGGAGTTTGGGAGGCGATCGACGGCATTGATCCGCCACCGAGCCCTCTCTGAGCGAGCCCCAGAGCTCGACGCGCAAGCACGGTACGCAAAAAAGGGCATCGGATCATCAGCGCGAGCCTGTCGGTCCGTTTTGGGCGATAAAAATCTCGTCTTGTATACCGCCCCTCGTGAAATCATTGGTCCTCTTTGTCTAGAAAGGTGATTCTGGTGCGATGTTTGTGTAGTTTGATAACCAAGATACGATCTTGGTCATGAAGGAAGATACGGCGTTGAGAGGAATTCTCTCTTATGCTTGGAGACAAAGTTTTTTCTGGATAATCCGATAACCCGATCCGATGACCTTGCTTGATTCGGATCAGGATTCGGGTCGGGTCGCACAAAGACATATGCCTTTGATATCCGGATCGGCGACACCCATAAACTGCGGCCTTCTTGCGAAGCAACGAACGACGTCCGCATTCGTCGCATAAAGGCTCCACTTTGGTCGCCCCCCTTCGTTCTTCGACGGATGATCTTCAAGCTCTCGCACGGCGGTATATATTCCCCGGGATTACTGTTGAGAATTTGCAATTAGGGTTTTCTGCGCAAGGGGAAAATTCTCGATCCTCCGATTTATCGGCTTGGCGATTAACCCCTTGATCGATTGATCGAAATTCGGTAAGTTTCGATTAATTTCTCCCTGTTGGATTAGATTCCTTCACCGTTCAATCATGGGTAATCGCAAGCACTGTAAGATAGGTCGAAATTTCGTAGCTTTCTTCGCTTTCATTCGTGTCGGTAAGTTCGATGCTTTCTTAGTCTATCTGGAAATTGTTTTGCGTTTTGTGTTTCTGCGGAGATGATCAGGGTTCGTCGAATTCGAAAAGTGATTCTTTTGGAAGCTGGGAAGTTTGTGGATGAGAAAAAAATCTCAACTTTTGATGTGCAGTCTGATTATGTCATGTCGAAAGTGCTGAATTTTCTAAACGGAAAAGGGTGAACCTGACTTGAGAAACTTGAGCGAGATATTCGTCAGTTAGGGGAAGTGAGGACAATGAAGCAATTTTGTGACGCCCGAGATTGCATCCTGAAAAGACTACGTCGTTTTGTGATGGAAATTTTGCTTAGGAAGATTAACTCTTTAATTGTATGAGAATGAGATACACCATAAGTGTTGCTCATATGCTTATTCTACTGTTTCTTTAGGATCCAATGGATTTGGAAACGGAAAACAGAATTGCTGCAATCCTTATGAAAGAAGCGGCGGAGTTACGTAGACAAGCTGAGAAAGAAGGCGCACTTGCCTATCTTTGCAAGCCCTCTGTTAGGGCACGGCCCAATTCGAGGTTTCTCACCGCAACTGTTCTTGGGGTGCAACAAGGTTAGGCCTATCTGTTGTATTTAGACTTGCACATTTTTTCAAGGCATGTGATTGCATCATAAAGAAACTTCAAAGTGGACACTTCTGGAGCACGTGTATTGTTTTTATCACTGTGGTCGGTGGACCAAGAACGACACTCTTGAAGAATTTTTCATTTGTTTGATTGAGGCGCTCTATACTTGCATGTCATTGCATAGTCGCATGCTCTTGGCCATCTATGTTATTCAATATTAGGGTCTCTTGTCTTCTGTAAGAATGTTGCATCTCTCACTATATCCAGCAAGTGATCTGTGGAACTTTGTCAGGCATGGCTGATGATGCCATCTTGATGTGATTTCTTGTGTGGTTCCATTCCTACTTTTTGACTTAAATCTGATTGCTGCTTTGCCCTGATGCATCACATCATCTTTGCTTATGAATTTTCTGTTGTCTCTCATTTGTAACAGTTAGATTCAATTTAGAATTCTTTAAAGTCTGCTTCAGTATATAACTTTTTGCTAGCCGTCTCCATGTTCAGCCAATAAAGCTGTGGAAGTAGACGAAATGTGGCGTCTGCGTCAGAAGGAGCTGGAGCTTGATAATCGGATCAAAGGAAGATCAAGAGATGAGAGCAGCAGTAGGAGGCACCATAAGGATGCCAGTTCTTCAAGGAGCAGCAGCAGCGATAGGCATGATATAGATGATCACAGTGTTGAACCTTCATGTTCTCAAAGTAGAAGTGCACATGAAAGTCGCCATAAAAGAGGGGATGAAGGTTTGGGGGATGAAGAGATTGAAGAGTTTCTACTCTCAAGGTCGCAGCTTCTTCTTCTTTTTTTCTCTCTCTCCCCCCTCTCTGAGAATACACGCGCATCTTGATTTGGTTGTGAAGTGTATGATTGTTTGGTTTGGAGAGTAGAAGAAGCAGGCATTGATTTCTAAATTAAATACAATTGTGGATGCAGAGTCAAGCGCGGCAGAGGTGCCATAGGGTCAAGGATGGATGAAACAGGTCCCTACCTTCCATCATGCCCAGGTTCCGAGGAGTTGCCTCCAAGTCCTGAGCGTAGGGAAGCACGTGTTAAGTATGGGCCAGAAAAACCATATTCACTTAAGGCTTCTGGATCACCCGAAAAGGACGGTCATAAAGACAGGCATAAGAAGGCAAAGAAGGTCCACTCTCACTCAAGCAGAAAACACTCCAGTAAGCACAGATCTGAAGGGAAGTCTAGGAAAAAGAAGAAAGAGAAGAAAAAACATAGAAAGTAGTTTGGAGCTGTAGTAGTTCATGTGATTACTTATTTGGCACTAGCAAATTCATGGGATTTCAGGTACTATTTTTGGTATGGGATGTGGATTAAATCACAGTAATGAGAGTATCTATCGGAACACATTGCAACAGTGTGCACCAAGATGGTGTGAAGGGTGCTTGTTTGCTGTCCTTCAAGTTCTTTTCAGATGTTATCTTTTGATCAGATTTCAACCTCGAAATCTTGTTGAGCTGGGTGACGTATTCTGCACTAGTTGGCTAGCTTTTATGAGTCGTCCAAAAGTGTTAAATCTTCACTAAGAGTGCTGAAAGAGAAGACCTTTCATTTGCTGCTCTCTGCTTCACTCATAATCAAAAGAGATTTGTTCCTTTTCCGAGCATTTGTTGAGTAAGACATAAGATACTATGTTCATTACTCCTATAGTCCTCGAGCGTCACTTTCATCGATAGGGTAAAGGGAGTGAGTCAAGCCATCAGGAGATTTTTGCTGAAATCCACTTCCCCCTCCTGGTTGATCTCTTTCGAGCTTTCATTATTGGTTCCTTTCCTTTCCAAATTCGCCGATTCCAACGGTTCCGATCCGACTGTGGCTCCGACAGAGTATTTGGAGAGCGCCCAACTTGGTCATGGAGGCTGGGGTCGGTCCAGAGATGTTGTGGTTGAAGCAAAGAGCGGCAATCGAAGCCGACCAAGTGACATAACTCGGGATCTGCTCGGAGCTCAATTCCATCTCAAATTGAGCCGGAACTGTTTGGTGGAGTTGGCGAGACTCGGGGTATCATCCTTGGTGAGCCGCTGCCTTTGAAGCTCTGGCTGGAGTTACAGTTCGAGTCCTCCTCCTTCAGTAAACTGACTCGATTGAGCCGGGCTACAGATCGAAGGTGGTGCAGGCTTGAATGGTGGCGCAGAGAAAAGAAACACTCAAAACCAAAGGAAAAAATTAGTGAAGATATATCGGACGGAAATGCCTGTCATGGTGTGAAAAGTGGCATATGAGATCTACATGCTTGTTTGCTGGCTAGCAAAACTTTGGTCGGCTGGCAAACTCAAAACTCTTATTTAAAACTGAATTACCATTTAGGACCTGTATTTATAAGAAAGTCTACTCTAGATTATCTTTTGAGAAAAATACATCACTTCAATCCTTTATTTTCTTATCTAGGCCACGGAAGTTCCTGGCCATCTTTTTCCTGCTTCGGGTAAATCATGTTTCGATGTTTCCTCATTTCATCTCCCAAAAAGGAGATGACATATCGTGGAGAAGCCAGTCCAAAATTGCTTTGCACTTCCCTTTCGTTGAAAGGTCTCCAAGGAATCGACTTGCTTGGCAAAAAGATCCCGACAACTCCGTTTTTATTGTCAGTAATTTATTACAAGAAGATTTTTAATTTTTTCAATACAAAATATCATTCCCAAAATTTAGCCCCACATGCAATATCCTCTCTAAATTATTTAACGACGTGTTCATTTTGATTTTCAACCTGATAAGTTTTGGATGAGATATTCATTTCATATTAAGATATAATGATTCACGCCATCAAATAACATAATTAATCATTTTTCATATTGAATACATTAAACAAATTAACAATAATTTTTATATTTAATTCGAGTTGACTATCTTACATGCAAAATCTACATGTAACTTTTTTTTCCACCGTTCAAATGTATCAAATTGGTAGCTAAATCAATAAATTCCATTAATTTGAATTAATGAAAAGACTAAATCTAGAGATTAAATTGACCATGTATTGATACAACATTGAACAAGTCAATAATTCAGAGAAAACATCGCACATTAAATTAAAGCTTAGAAATGGCAATATATATGGGGCCAGATACCATTTCTATCATTTTTCCCGTTTGCAATAATTCATAAAGCAAGAATTACCATGGAAAGCAGTAGCAGAATAAGATATGGAGAGTTCAAAATCTGGAAAAGAAGCTTAGAGAGGAGATGCCCAACATAGTTGAACTACTCCCGATGCGAGAAAACTAACACGCAAACGATGCAAAATGTCGACAAAACAGGAACAGCTTATAAGGCAAAACCATGCTTTCCAATGCTTTCTTTTCCTTGCTTTACAACTTCAACAAAAGCAAAACCATAAAGTGCAAGATATACCAATTGTCTTGCACACTTCCCTGCGGTTGATTTACAAACACGACGAAATAATGTTCCAAGTCCACAATCCTCTATTCCTTTGAAATGATAAGACTCAAAAATTCGTAGCTTTTCTTAGTCCTTTTGGTAGAGAGCTAAAACAGTACAAGTAATACCACATACATTGAAATGATATGAAAAAGAAGTACTAAACACTGCTAGATGCTTGGCATATTGCCATGCATGGGATCCGATGTCATGAATGTTCATCATGGTGATCTGTCTCATCAAAGATCTCCTCCTGAAGAATGGCACAAAGGAATATGTCAGAAACAAGGTGATTCATAGGGTACATTGTTTAGAATGCAAGCAACGATGAAGAATATACGAGACCTGTAGCAGTTCTTCTATGACATCTTCCATGGTTATTATGCCCACAGCTTCTTCTTCTTCCGCAAGCTTCGGAAGAGGACTTCCATCTAGTTGCAGGATATCTGCATACATGTAATTTGTCCACTTCTTGCTCCTTGAACTTCCCTTAACTGAGTTATTTGAGTTGGGGAAGCTCTTCCATTTTTGCAGAGATCTCTTGTTTTTCAATTTCTTCTCTTGTGGAGTCTTTTCACCATCAATGTCCACCTTGACATCGTTCTCAGTACCTATTTGAAGAGACATTGCAAATTCAAGTTAAGTTGACAGAAGACTAACAATGGGAACATTCTCAAGTGGGCGCTGTAAATTGGAACTTACTATCGATAGGGCTCTTGTCAGTGGACTGCTCCGTCGACTCATTATGCTGTCTCACAACAACAGCCATGTGGCTGTGACCTTTCTGAAACTCATTTAATATGTCGTATAGAGGCATCTTTTCTGGAACCCTTTGGTCATAGCATAAAAAGACAAGCTATCATTAATATGACAGCCATACTCATGAACCTCTCTGCTAGCAAATTGCAAACAATCAATCCATAGAAACGAACCTTGGAATTTTCCGAATGGTAACATTTTTTACTGGTACTTCATCTTCTGGGTGAATGGTCAGCAAATTCTTCACCTAAACGACAGGCATATTACATCTCTTTAAAAGTTGCGCGTTATATAAAATAAAAACACCACAACATTGTTCGATTGCAATATAATCCTCTGGAGTCAAGGTATTTAAAGTCTATTAAAATGCTGAATAATACTTGTCACATCATCAAGCATCTCTCAAATACAACAAAGTCGCAAATCAATTTACAATTGCATCAAATCTGAAAAGCAGGAGACAAATAAATCATTATCATTTAAGTTATTCATATATAAAGAAAGAAACACGAAACTAAAAGTTTCCTGTAGATACCAGAATCAATCCAATTATATTGGTAGGCTTCTCATAGAAAACCGGCACTCTGCTGTGCCCTTTCTCCAAAACCAAGTTCATCAAATCCCTGCATCATGACAAGTAAGTCCCAAGATCCAAAGCCACAGAAAGAGTCCAAATAAAAAAATAAAAACAGGAGAATCCGATGCATTGAGAACAGCAGCGCAACTGATCGAGCTTGGCATTGATGTCAATTGCAAATGTCTCATTTATAGGAGTCATGGCATCACGAGCTGACTTATCCGAAAGTTCAAGTGCTCCAGCAATAATAGTTGTTTCATCATGCGTCAATTCTCCCCCCTTTCCAGCCTGTATGTGGAAGGTGAGGCATAGCATAGGTTACAAGCACCATCATCCAACAAATAAACAAGCTTGATTTGCTCACATCCAAATAAGAAAGTAACTCAAGAAGGAAACACCATAAGATATATACCTCATTTCCATGCAAGTCGACAAGGGTTTTAAGCTCAGCTCTGCGGAAGAGAGCAACATGTCCATGACCTAGTAGATAGTCTAATAACTGGAAGCAAAGAAGAAACAAAAAGGATGCTGAGCAAGTAAGCCAAGTGGATAATAGAAAGCAACTTTCTTAAACCCTACAAGCACCACCTTGCTGATTGGATACGCAATGGGAAAGCAGATCCAAACAAGAACACGCACAGCCGGAGCCACAGCCGCACCAATTGCCAAACCATATCGAGAACAAACAGATTGCGGAATTATCTGTTTCACAAAGCAAATGGAAATGACCAGTAGTCCTACCAACAAACAAAAATCAACTTAAAAGTTAAAACTCTTAACGCCAACAAAAATCCGACATGCAGACTTTGTGCATGCATTATAAGTTATAGAGGGTAAGACGTCATCTAAAGCAGCAGACTACCCCCCAAAGTTGCACAACGAAAGTATTTCTCGTGACAGAAGAATTTGACAAGATATTTACCCCAAAAACTGAATCTAACCCCATTGTCCACCAAACAATCTTTCCCTAACATGAAGAATGGATGTTACTCTAGCCACATGAGAAGTGATTACCAACCTCTCCAAACAGAAGGATCAATGTCACTGAGATCAGGATAGCGCCATAGGCTGAAACTAAACTGTCAAGAAAAATGGGAAGGGCCTGAAGATAAAGAAGAAAACGCACATGAGACGGAAGCATCCGCAGAATCATAGTGTTTATATATGTATATACAAATTGCTGGAATTTACCTCCATTGCAGCAGCATTGCATATCAGTAATGTGCAAAGCAGAAGATGTTGATTTTTTACAACTGGCAGTATCTTGGCTATAAGAAAAGCATGAGTGGAATTAGATAAATGTATAAGAAATCAACAAAGTTGTAACCCAACTAGTCATAATAGAACGGTAATAGACGAGGAGGAATTAACTGAAAAGTAATCACAATATAGTTAGTTGAGAAGAGTCTAACCAACTACTGATCGTCATAAACTGGATAGCAAGTATGCCAATAGTGCCACTTCCAAAAACCGAAGCTGGCCCGCCCAAACTTGTTATCATCAATGCATTTCATTCTTTTCAAAGTCTTACCATCTACAAATGGTTTACATGATTCTTAAAATCCCAACCATTTTCCTTTGTACTTTCTGGTAAGTGCTTTTTACCATTCTCAATCAACCGCACTGGATGCAAGCATGTGGACCTCACATATCTTGATCATCAGCCCTTCCATATCAGATTTGTCCATTGCTATATTTAGTTTCCTCTTATTGTCAGTGATCGCAACAGAGCACGACCCAAGTAGGTGACCCAAATTAGCTCTCAATTAGCTGGTAATCGGAAATTACTATTTTCATCTTTTAGCCATCCACTTGTGCCAAGGCCCACCATACATCGCAACGTTTGCGTGGGTAGCAGCCAACTGTAAGTTCATATCTATCAATAACTTAACTTAAGTGCTCTGCAGAAGCAGTAATCTCATTTTTATGTGTCAAGATATCATATCCAGAAGCATAAACAAACTTGTAGTGCAAAAGCTCTCGTGCCACTACATGCTCCTTTTCACCACTGTGAATTCTCACGAATACTAGAGGAAAGAGCCTACAATCCTTCAGCTTGGAGAGTTGAACTCTAGTACAAAATTCCTTTCCTTTGTTTCTGAATAAAATTCTCAGGGGGTTATATCGACCCATCACCATGGCCGAGAAAAAGGACCAAATCCTCCCTTAATGAGTTCCTTACATTACAGAATACTCGGTAGATGCATCAAGGGAACAAATAACTGATTTTCGAGCCGCCTTCTACTACAAAGCAAGATCCAAGCTTGAATGGGAGCAAAAGCATCAGCAGCGCCCGGCATAACTGCAAGCCCACACTGCCAAACGATACCAGCACCACCATCCGGTCGCATAATTCACCAAACTACACTCATCCGCCTTAACCGAGTGATGTTACATGTTTCAACGTTACGCTCTGCTTTGAACTGGGGGAAAGAGCAATAGAAGTCCCCCGTCCCTACGCAGAGTTTTTACATGCTTTTCTCCGATATTACGACACACAAAAAAAAAGACATTTTGCTACAGATCTTGTTATCAAGGCGATTCGACATAGATAGTTGAAAAATGAAAACTTCGACTGGGCATGTACGGGTGAAGCACTGTTTTGGCGCGGGCCGCTAAAGTTTCGCAACCAATAAATGCACGAGAAGACCGAATTTCACGATTGGAATTCTATAAAAACTCGCTACGTAGTACATTCTAAATAAAGCCCCCGAGTCACGGCCTTCGATTATACAGTAGTCCTCTCAAGAGGGTGTCCACGAGCGATCTCAAAAGGCGGACTTGGCGAGAACCGCCAGTCCGATCGAGATCACGAACGTGGAACGAGAGAAGAAAAAAGAAAAAGAAAAAAGAGAAAAACCCTACTCAACGAATCAATCAAACGCACCTGCGTGCTTGCGATCCTGAGGGGTGCCGGACTTGGCGAGGACCTCGAGGTCGACGAGGCTCATGGACATGAGCCCCAGCGTGAGGCCGGACATCACCCCGGCGAACATCACCAGCAGCGCCACGATCAGTATGCGGATGAAGAAGGCGCTCTCGCAGCACCTGTAATGCTCCGCCATTCAAACGCTCGCTCTCTCGCGCTCTCTCTCGCTCTCTCGCTCTCTCGCGCTCTCTCTCGCTCTCTCGCTCTCTCGCTCTCTCCTCTCCGATCTCCGGCTTCCCACCGACGCTGCTCGCCTGCGTTAGAGAAGGCAGGAGAAGAAGAAGAAGAAGCAGCGAAGCTGCTGGACCGTATCCATGGCCCCGGGAAACACGCGCTCACCCCCAGATCACTCAGTGTGCACGAGACAGCAACGCTCCCTTCCTTCCTTCCTTCTTGCTGCAGTGATCTGGCGAGAGGGAGAAGGAGATAAGAGCAACGAGATATGGAGAGAGACAGAGGGGAAACAAGGAGCTGCAGCTGGGACGGGGCCCGATCCCGGGCGGTGGACGTCATCCCCTCCCCGCAACCTACGGTCCTCCAGAACCGAATCCCTTTTTCGTCTTTTTTTTTTTTTTTTGTCCCCCCTTAAAATAAAAATATAATTAAGAATAGAAAAGGTAGGGGGCTCCCACCGACTCCCCTTCGCTTTCACGGCACCTGTGACTGTTGATTTGATTATTTTGTAATCACCCGCACCTCGATTCATGTAAAAACGACATTATCTTCGCTTCAGAATCCTAGGTTACTTTTGGCGCCGTTGATGCATGATCTACTAATGATAAAACAATAAAATGAGTGCGCCCGAAATCATCAAACTTGTCGAGCAAGCTTAATTGGGGTTTTTATCATTTTTAGGAGAGTAATGAAGTCGTAAAACTTGTCGAATTTGTATGACTTAGACGTGTCAACGGTCCATCTATGATTTTAGCTCTCAAATTCGTAAGGTTTTGGCTCTCCAAGCATTGTGGCTGATTTTGAAATTTGTCGATTAGTTTTAACCTTCGAATGAGATCATCCGGGACTTATTAGTCGAGCATAGTGTAGTTTGTCCTTTCAGTGGCCATTAGTTTCAACCCTAAAATGAGATCATCCGTGAATCATGGTTTGATTTGTCCCTTAAAAGTGAAAATAACGATAATAAAATAAGAAAGGCAAAAAGCAAAAGCATCCCCATTTGCCCCTCTGTCGCATCGCATCCCCCCAAAAATCTCCGGCTTTAGAAAAAAGAAAATCGTCGTATTTGTTGCGGACAAAATAACCAAAGTCATCGCCATCTTTAGGCCATCAACTTCAAATCTCTCTTCGCTTTCCATTGCCAAAGTTTCACTTGATTTCGTATCCACCGTGGGTGACGTCATGCTGATCTAAGATGCGAATAATGGTTGTCGATCCATGCTTGTGCTTTTTATAGTGATATTGTTATTAATATTACGTAAAAAAATTTCTAATTTTCACAATACCACTAGAGTCATTCTATGATATGGTTCCTCAGTAATATTTCGTGAATAGAAACACAGTTGAATGATATCAAGAGAACTTTGAATAACTTTGATAATGTTAAGTACCACATGACGATTGCTTTATAAATAGGAATTTGTGTATTTGCCAATGGCTATAAAAGAATATTTTAGCTTTTATCCGTCTTAATTGCATTAATATTTATGTTGTCGACACATAATCATGCATGGCAATCGTGATGTGATGATTATTCGCATGCTGATGATTTCATGTTAGGAAGACCTTTGCCATGGCTTATAGGCTAGAAAGCGAATGAGCAAAGCAAAAGATATGTTCTAACATAGGTATTTATAATAAGAAAATCGAGAGCACATAGGTTCTATGATTTTGGACTTGGGTAGGTCCATAAAAGCTTCAAGAAGAAAATAGGCGGGAGATCCGTTTTGAGAATTAGGAGGCCTCACCGTGGGGAAGGTAGACTCCACGTCGGGTTATACTTCCATGCTTTGGCTATCGTTTGATAGGCAAGTATAGTAATCACCCGTGTTTACTGGTTAGGATAAGTGAGGGTTGGTGGTATCGCTTATGTGGGCTAACGTGGCACGTGTAGACTGTGCCGTGAAATAGGGGAACAGCCATCGTCGGGCGGTGGAAAATGACCGAAACGAACCGGCGAAATAGGGATGAGGAGAGAGAAGAAGATGAGAATGAGAATGAGAGGTCCAGTGGACAAAATAATAATAAATAGTACTGTTGAAAAAATGGCACTCCAGACCAGCGTAGTGGTTGGGATAAGGTTGAAATGTTGAGGCATAAAGGTCAATAAAAGGACAAGATCCCCGGTCGTGTGCCTGATTTGATTTGCGGTGGTCTCGAATGTACGGTGGGTCCTTTCCTCATTTTGCTTACGTCACCTCCTGGTCCATTTTTAGTGTTCACATCGCTTCCCCTCCGTTGATTAAATATTTTTCAATTGTCGAACTGGAATTCATTCAAAAATCGATCAACCTTCACCGTTAAGTAAAACTAATATTATATGTATAGAAATATTATTTTGCTTGATGATGGGGTTGTATGCTGTTTTTAGAAATAATTATAAAATAATTTTAAATCTCTTATAATTTTATCAATTCGGTTCAATATTTTATCTTTTTTGCCAATTCAATGAAAGATGTCTATAATTGTACTAATTCAATTTTATCCGATCAACGCTGATATGATAATTTTTAAATTATCTTTTAATTTTAATTAATTAATTTTCTTTTCTTTTTTTCTTCCTTTTTTCTTCTTCTAGCCAATTGTTAGGCCTCAATGATCGACAAAGATGAGGGTCGACAACACCCAACTAATGGCAAAGCTCGCCCTCGCTGACCACTAGCGAGGGCGAGGTTGAGCCTTGCCAAATCTTGCTCGATGAAGGCTGCCATGGCCTCAGTAGCCTTGAGCGAGGCCGCCTTCACCAACAGCAAGGCCATGGCGAGGCCAAGCGAGGGTGTGACTCTCGCTGAAGCCTCATTGGCCACTACGGGGAAAAGAAGCTAAATGAGGAAGAAGAGAAAAAAGAAAAAGGAAAAGGAAAAGTATAAAAAAAAATTAAATAAAATTATTAAAAAATTATCATGTCAGCGTTGGCCGGACGGTTAGCATCGGCCGGCGTTCACATCAATGTTGGCGGCCAAAATATGACTAGAGGAATTGAATTAACATGATTACAAAGGTTTATAACTTTTTTGATAATTCTACCGCTCTTTTTATGTACCTACGATTTTCGTCCACCTACGAGCTCAAGTCTTTGAGTTAGACTTTTTAAAATAAAATAAAATAAAACCCACGCCGAAGCCTTTACTTCAAGGATAAGTAAACTTAGAATTACAAATCTCACCACGCCTGTTTATTTGGTTAAGGTTTAGTGTTTGCTTAGCATTTTGGCGGTCGTGGTGTAGAAGCCGCATTCAGTAATCCAAACGATGTGCAAACTTGGCCTCGATGTTGGCGCAATGGATTATAATATTGGAGACTTCTCACTCCAGAATCAGAGTTCGCCCTTCTTTATTGCACTTTTTAATCTCATTCCAGATCTATTCTGGAAGTTTGTGCGTGAATTAAATTTCTGCGGCTGATCTTGGATGAACGTAAAGATCAATTTGGCAAGTCATCCGATCAAACACCATTGAAGAAGATTTTTGTAAGATGACTCCGCAATCTATTTGAGATTAGGTAGTTTTGCTCTTCCGAATTAAATTTAGGACAAATTTTGAGAGTTTTACTCTCTCGAACTAAATCTAAATATAGATCTGGGAGTTCCTTACATGTATTTAATCTATATTCTTTCAATATTTTGATGTTAGAGTCTTTGCACGGCAATGGTGATGAGGACATTGAGCCTAGATACGCACCGCAACCTGTTGCAAATGGAGTAAGAGATCTTGGCATGTACTCATTACTGAATCCAATGATCAGCCTCTGATCATTTAGATTGTTCTTGAGGGATAGAAGAGTACTTCTGGTTCTAGCTGCAAATTATGCTTTGTTATTTGCTATCTGACTTTTGTTTTGTTTTGTAGTTATTTTGGATTTACTAGGTTTGAAAACCTTCTACATATCTCTCGAATATAATTTTAATATATGAATGGCATATTTCTTTTAGAGAAAATAGAAAAGGTAAACAACAATTCAATTGACCTCCACCGCCCAAACCACGGTATCCTCAAGCCTCCCCATTTGAATTCCTGTCTAGGTTTCACGCAACTTCTGACAAACTGTATCTGCTCGTGTTTTATACTCGACCTTGCATCATGAGATTTAAGTAGTAGTATTAAGAAGCCATGCCGATGTAACATGCAGACCCGAACAGGCTAATTTCGACTCATTGAGGCGTAATCCATCCGTAGATGGCACGGCAGCACTCTTTCTTACGCTAGGGAAGTGAGAAATGGGACAACAGACGAAGCTGCCAGTTGAGCTCCTTCCACCTTGGTGAGTTAACACTACTGATCGATGCGACAACCACAGCGTGGTCCCCATTTAGAAAGCTTCGTCGGCATCCTACAAATCATCAATCGTGACTAGATGTTCCTTGACCTGTTGAGTTTTTGGAAGTTAGGAAAGACAATTCTCCATATCGGCCCGAATATCCTACCATGTGGTATCATGAATTCAACAGATTTGGCTTGACTAATAATCACGGAGGGGTCAAAATCTTATCGAGACAGGGTAAGTAAGACATCGCGACATGGACGATGATGTTATTTCAAGGATTTCTCTCTCGAGTCGTTTGTGCTCCTATTCAAATGATTGACATTGCTTATAGTCCAAGCATAAACCCCAATCTACCCCACTAGACGGTAACTTTGAGAGCTTCATCATACCGACGGGAATTATAAAGGGGAAAAAGGGATGGCTTTCCCGGTTTGCGTAAAATGCAAAACATTTTGATTGCAAAACCCAATCGGTAAAAAAGCATAGCGTGCACATAATCACCCGGTAAACCGAGCGTGCAAGCAAGTTCAATTATGCTTTTCCTTGTGATACCAGGAAGGCTTGAAGATGCCATGGGTTGGGTAGGCTTGAAGATGCCATGAGTTGGGATGTTCTCGCCCATGGTCGACTAGGCAAGGCTTGACCCTTCCCAGATCCTGTGAGGGCGGCCTTACGCTAGGCTAGTGAGGATCAAGCCTTGCCCAGTCCCTAGCTGGTCACTAAGCCAATGACTAGATAGGGAAAAAAGGAAGGGAAGGGAAAAATATGTAAAGAGAGAGAAGATAAACAAACAAAAATATACAAATTTAAAAAAACAATTATATTATGAAAAGTTATCGTCAATCGCATTAAGTAGGACGGTTGGTGCCCATATTAGCGTCAGTCGATCAAATTTGACCAAATGGATTAAATTGATATAAATGCAAAATGTTTAAGATTCCATTGATAATATATATATATGATTAAATTAGCACAAATGCAATAAGTTTGGGACTTTTTTGGTAATTTTTTCATAAAATTAAGCAAGTAGCATCCCTCGTCCTTGAAGCTCTTGTAATACAAAATCCATAGATCCATATTGGCCTCTCTTAACCTTACATTATCTCTCCCTTTTTTTCTTTCTATCGCAAACTAACATGCTCGTTCTATGGAAAAGCAAGCACCCTTGCTGCGGAATCAACTAAAGCAGGATAAGTTATCTATAATAAGTGAAAAATTCAAAAGCAGAACGAATAGAATAAAATATAAAATATACCATGCTTTTGAAAAGGCTATGACTCTGCACAAGCGTAATGGATTCCCAACGAAAGGAATAAAGTTAACATAAAATATAAAAAGAAAATGACTCGTATTTAACAAGTACTAACTTTTTGTGATGCCAAAGTCACAATATTTAATTATGTCGAAACATAGTCACGTATTTCTCTTCAAAAATAAAATTTAATTACTTTTCTGGCAAATTACTTCGGAATGCATATTCTTTGTGCATAATTAAATACAAGAAAAATTCTTTTATGGGTTCCTCGGTTTATAAAAAGGTTTTGTTAATAAGTGTGTCATAAGAAATTGTTACCGTACCGGGAGCCTATTCGGGCTCCTTCCCTTCATTTCCTTGTACCTTCCGGGGAATGCTTTCGCATGGACCACCGGGCCGGCATCGCGGGGATCCGGGCTCCCTGCCTGCCCTCACGAGGAGGGTGGTACGGTCAGGGACGGTGAGGCCTATCTTTTTTTAGGGGAACCTCTCCCTCTATCCCGTCTATTCCAGGATGCCATGGAGGTTTAAGGTGGACCCGAACCACCTGTGTGAAGGTTTTTAGAAGATCCTACAACTTCTAGCCATTTTAGGTCTTGCTAAGGACTAAGAGCAACCAATTAAGGAGCCTTTCGATATCGACACACTGTTTGTTAATAGGTGTAATTAAAATAATACGAATAACCATTTCACCTTATGTGTGATTAGCAAGAACCTGGGGTCAATTGTTAATACGTCCCTTTATAAGAAATTCGAGCTACTTCGATTTTGCTTATCTCAGCGATCATAAGAAAGAACTTCAGTATATATATCTAGTTCTAGTGCTTCATTTCTCTTAGTTGTTGGACCAGCGTAATGCAACTAGGGATGTCAAAAAAGCCCAGTCTGACCCAATCCATTGACACCCCTACATAAAACAACCCCAAATATCATGAAATTTAAGAAGACGTGATGCCAATGCCTAAAGCATCCACAGGTCAAAGAGGTCAACAGCAACAACAGGGTAAAACAAATTTGGAAGTTCTGTCTCCAACATAAAACTGACAAACAACCAGCTCAATTGACCTCCACCATCCAACCCATGGTGTCTTCAAGTCTACCCATTTGAATCCCGGTTAAGGTTTCACGCAGCTTCTGACAAACTGTATCCGCTTGGGTTTTGTACTCCGCCCTGCATCATGAGATTAAGTGCAAGTGTCAAGGAGCCTTGCCAATGAACAGCTGCAGATGCGCATGCGCTATTTCGATTTGCTGAGGCACCATCCGTCCCCGAATCGCGTCGCACTAGCCTCTTTCTTATGCTAGAGCGAAGTGGGAAATCAGGGAAAAAAGGATGTGTCGATGGATGAAGAGTTGCCAGCTGAGTACCTTCTACCCTGATGAGTTACACTGCCAATGGATGTGACAACTACGGCAGTTCCTGTACAGAAAGCTTCATCCGCATCCAGCAGTTCATCAAGCGCAACAGGACGTTCCTCGACCTGTCGAGTTTTCGGAAGAAAGGAAACATAATATCCGCATATTAGCCCAACTATTCCCTCGTATAGCACCATGAATTTGACAGACAATTTAGTTTAACTAATAATCATGATGGACTCAAAATCTTATCGAGGCGCAGCGAAGCAAGACATCGCAACATGGATGATTTCGTTTCAGGGAGTTCTCTCGACTTGTTTGTGCCCCTATTCAAATGATTGATTTGCAATAATATTGCTTATCATCCACATATAACCCCAATCTTCTCCCCTAGACTTGAGAGCTTCATCATACCAACAGGAATCATCCAAAGGGAAAAAAAAAAGGACAGCTTTCCCGGTTAGCGTTAAATGCAGAACGTTTTGACTGCATAATCCAATCAATGGATAACACAGCGAAAACATAGTCACCTGGTAACCAAGCGTTTGAGCAATTTCAATTATGCTTTTCCTTGTGACACCAGGAAGGATCGTTCCATGTGTTGGCGGAGTTATTATACTATTTCCCTGCAATAACAAGCTACTATAAGTATACTGATCCACTTGTATCGATTATCTCATTGTCAAAAGCATTGATTCCCATATATAAATTTGCAGATGTTTGTTTTTCTCCAAAATTCTTCCATGTATGACAAAACAACAGCAAAAAGCGCAGTTCATTGTCAGTGCCACAGCAGCATCGTCTTCCTTAAAATCATACAAATCTAGGAACAGCACCTCTCCAGTTTTTCAAGTAAAACATACTAGCCAACAACAGATAAGATTCTGTTCAACTGAACATTCAATTCCTTCCAAACCTTATGAATCTTGTAGGACAAAAGAACCATACAAATAGAACTGGAATAGACCGCTTGAAACTAACCTTCACTGAAAAAATGTTACATGCAGAAGCCTCATCAATGTACTTTCCAGTTGCGGCATCCAGGAATAGAACCTCACAAAAACCTTGCGCCTTTGCTCTAGTCAGTGCGTTCAAAACCTACAAGAGTAAGCAAGTGAATTGGTAATTGGAACCACGTGTAATAATCAGAAATATAAGATCGGTATTTGGACTACATAAATGTTAAATGCCTCTAGTTAAGACACTGGTCAGAGAAATACCAACCATTAGACTTTAACATGCATGAACACATGAAAGCGTTTCCTAACAAATTGACAGTTTTGGTACTTACCGGTGAATAGTTGGCCACAGTCTTAATACCTCCCGTTCCACCATGAGAAGCTCGATGATGCTTCTCCTCAACCACCAGGTTCAGGGACTTCAGGCCCTAGTGTGATGGAAAAGTCAAACTTTGTCAGTACTATGAGTCACGTCATCGCACATCAAGCAAAACCCAGCTGCGAGTTGGCTACCACATTAGATAATCATTTCACAAGTAATCACATACTACGCGTATTAGCTCCAATGTCTAGGATTGCAGTCATGCAAATGAACCAAGGTATCCAGTTTCGAGTTAACGAACTGAAAATCAAAGAGTCTTATGAAGGTCGTTCAAGTGAATAACATTTTCATTGTTTTTTTCCTTTTTAATCTAACTGAGACCAAATGGTGGTTTAGTGAGGGCAATCTTATACCTTATGATAGCTTCCAACTGGCGAAGCATAGACTAAGAATGTGTATTCCGGCGCTGGCCCTAATCCCAGACTGCCGCCACTTCCCATGAGCAAAGGCCTTACATACAGAGATCCCTTCCCGAAAGGAGGCACCTGTTTGAATGTTCAACCAGATAACTCAAAGCAACGCCACACCAACTGAAAAAAGTCGCAATCCGAAGGCATTGCACACACTGAAAGAAAACTCAATATAAGACCAAGGCATGCTAGTGCTTCAAAAGAACTAAAATTACCCAGCGTTCATTGGCCAGGACAGTTTGCTTCACTGCATCGACAAACTGCTCAGTAGAAGGTGAAGGCATGCACAATCTCTCTGCACCTGACTTCATCCGCAAAGCATTCTGGTCAGGTCGGAATAGCAGAATCCGGCCATCTTCCTTCCTGTATGCCTTCAAGCCTTCAAACAGTCCCTACGCACGACAGACTGTTATTGTTTTCGAAAGCAGTACAATTTCTTACTAAAGTATGCTTAATAAGTGCTCCGAGAAGATTCATTCATAGGATGGCCCTTTTGACAAGTAAAATTAGACAATTTATTGATGCTGCTCACCTGTCCATAATTGAGAATACCGGAACAAGGGCTAAGCTCGATATTACCATAAGGAATTAGACTTCCCTGAGGAAAGTTCTCGCCAATAGCGCATTTCATCACATACATATAGTCAGTTGGAATCAAAGAAAATCCCATTTCTTCCCAGTTGACATCAGGAGACTTCCCATCATTATTGCTGTAAGACCAACAAGAGAAATTAGGCAAAAGCACATGTGACAATGTAGAAAAGCCTATTCAAGTAAATGCTGTGGAAGAGCCAGAGCTAGAAAGGGTGTTCGCTGAAACAGAAGGAACTTTAAGGATTGCAGTGACTAGAGATCACTGCAAAACGCTAGTCGATCAGAGGCAAGGTGACAGGCAGTTTGCATGGATCACCTGTTGCCATCGGCTTCAGGAGTTGATTTCAGCGACGGAGCCATTTGCGGCAAGAAGAAGAGATGGTTTCAGACTGCAAAACAGAGCAAAAAAGAGTGAACGCGCCTGTTATGAGAGAAAGCCGACGAAGAAAGTAGCCTCCTATAACCCGGGAAACGACAGAGAATCTCGTCCACTCTCAAAATATCTTCTCACATCAGGTGTGTGGCTTCTTGTCTCTTAGCCTTTTCGCTACAGAAAAAATGGCAATCATGCATGCAGGTAGTTTGAATGATGCAAAAAAAACGTCATGTTAGCAGTCACTTAAGAAAATGAAAAACTGATGTGACAGTCAGTGCGATTTGCGGGTCAATGAAGTTTCAAAAGATTCCCTGCACCTTGTCGTTTTACACGAGAACCTCTTAAGACTTGGCTTTCTACTGTGGTTGGAATTGTCATTTGGGCCTGAATTCTTAACCAGTTGAAGAAGCCAATCACCACAATCAAAGGAAAATATAAAATAAAAATCGGAGTTAAGTTTCCCACAAACTCGATTGATTCCAGGACAATGGCCAAAAAGGAATACAAAAACCCAAAAAAAAGAAAGGGAATCAGTACTCATCTCATGCGAACAATCTCTTGGAGAGGCCAAGAGCACTCGAGGGACAACATACATCACCACTATAACTGAGGTGATACGATCGATCTTCGTCGTTCAGAACCAGCATATGCATGTAGACCTCTCCATCCAACGAGGGATGGCGGACGAGGCCGGAGGAGGCCGGACTCTCGAGTTTGCACGGGAAAAGTCGTTATCCGGGTTCTGAACACGCGACCACGACACATATTCCACGTGTCCGCGCGGGAAGACTGCATACAAAACCCGACGCAGGGTGTTGGGACAACGTCGTTCCTCGTCGGTCGACGGATGTCCAGTACAGACAGATACGAGGGAAGAACTCGGAAAACTGGAGTCACGGGACGGTTTTCCCCGGGCAGGGGAAATTGGGAGAGGAGGATGAGATGATGCAACACGGGAAAACGAAACTTACGTTGTGATTCGAGGACGATCGTGGACATCCGCTGCGGAACGTGCGTTCGTCGCGTTCGGTGGAAAGAAGCGAATGCGAAGAGATACGACGGGAGGAGTGATGGTTTTGTAGGGGTGGCGCTCGTTCGGGGAAAGAGCAAGAAGACCTTGATCGCGAAATGTCCTGAAACGGTACAAGTTCTTTGGCTGCGCTTGGGAATCGGTTACCCAACACCCCTCGACTCTAGGCCCGAGGCCCTGGGCTACTACAAATATCCTTTGACAAACTTTTTAGACTTCTAGGGAGATGCCTTTGATATTCCCAAACACCTTTGTTTATTTTTATCTATAATAAAACTGAATAAAATATGAATATATATATATATATATATATATATTATTTTTTTTTTTGGTGACCCCAGAACTACCGTACAACCTGCAGCCTGCGTCGTAAGTTCGGGGCGGCACCACAGGGACCCACCTCTCACGACGTCGTAGGTAGGGCAAGCAATGCGCACGCTGAGACTCGAATCTCCCCCCTTCCGCAATTAGAGGGGGAAAGTCCCAAGCCAGCGCGCCCACAAGCGGGGTGGGTAATATGAATTATATCTTTATTCAATTGCAATAATAAAGTTGAATATATTTATGTCTCTCCACAAAATAATTTTATCTAGCATATATCCCTTTATGAGTGCGTTTGGTTGGACTTTGGGAAAGTCTTTAGAAAAATGCAAAAGATTTTAAGTTAAAAGGGGTTTTCCAAAATGTAAACTGTGTTTGGTAAATTATAGTTTGAAAGCCTATTATAAAATACCTTTGAGTAAAATAGTGTTTGGAAAAATTACTTTTACAAAGGATTTTGGTGACTAATAAAAAAAAAGAAAAAAAATTATAAAATAAAATAAAAGTGCTCGCCAGCGAGGCAGGCAGCCCTCGGAGACGACCGATGAGGGCCACCTAGGGTCAGGCGACCTCCGGTGAGGGTCGCCTGGGGTTGGGCGACCCCCGATGGCCCTTCATGGAGGTTACCCGACTAAGATTTGGGTCTGTCGGAGGTTGTAGGACCTTGCGGTGACCCAAATCTAGTCGCCGAAGGTCACGCAACCTCGCGGTGACCAGCACGACCCAGATCCAGTCGCCGGAGGTCACGCAACCTCGCGACGACCAGATCTAGTCATCGGAGGTCGCATGGCAACCAGATCTGGGTCACGCTAGTCAGCGCAAGGTCACGTGACCTTCGATGACCTAGATCTGGGTCGCACCTGAGGTCACACGATGCAACTCGCGGGCGGTCGCCGAGACTCACGAGCGGTGGCCGGGACTCGTGAGCAGTCGCCGCGACTTGCCGGGGTCGCGCGATTGGCCGGTGACGATCGCCACGACCTCACCGACCTCAGCCGTGACCTCGCCGACCTCTTGAGCTTGTCTCTGATCAACCATGCCGCTGGAGAAGAAGATGAATAGTGGACATGAGGCATTCTGAGAATGCTGAAAGCTCAAGACAATCTAGGACCTGTCTTGGGTTTTCAATCTTGCAAATGCCAATTTTTCCTTAATGCTCATTGGAAAGCATTTCCCAAACACTTCATTTTGGATCAAAGGCCTTTAACCCCCAAAACCCCTTGGAAAGCAGTTCCCAAATGGAGCATATATCTGACTTTATTTTGTTTTGAACGGGCATCAAACGTATCATATCATAAATTTTATCCTAATTGCCAAATGTAACTGCAAATACAATTTTTTCAATCAACTTTATCCTTGTTGAACTTTCAAAATTTTGGAAATGTCCCTACTTCACGTGACGAATCATCAATGAAGGGCCGTTGGTGAGGCCAAATCTAGCTACCAACCATCCTCGCCGAGGCTTGGGATATATTAATGACAAATAATTCATATGCATCGACAGAATCTTTTGATTGTCAATTTCTTGCATTGACACGACAAGCGTGCACATCATTCTAGTTGAAGTATAACCAAATCAGCATCACAGAATGTAATTTCGTCAATGGCCATATCTACCGAGCAACGGCACTGGCACTGGCACCGGCAATTATTAATGTGGACACAAGATGGGCTCGTCGAGAAACATGGGCCCCCTCTTCAAAGTGTGCAACGGAGCCAACAACAAATAGGTCTAATTCTTTTAGTCCTGCAAAGCCCATGAGAACAATAGAGCATTTTAATCTTGTTAATTATGACCAAAAAAAACGAAAAAGAAAAATATCCAAGGATCATTCTATATGGAGAATCCAACATGCAAAATTTTAGTCCCTGAAATTTTCTTTCATGCAAAATACAAACTATGATAAAATAAAATAAAAAATTCCAATTCTTTTAATGACCAAATGCATGAGACCTTTTTCTATGAACATTTCATGTGAAATTCTAATTGTGGCCTAAATTCCTCTTTTTTTCCTATCAATTTGTGGCGTAAAATAGATCCTAATTGTCATCCTTTAATAACGAGAGATAATTGTGGAATTATAAGGGAGTAACTCACGCCCTGCAATATTTGGTTGCCTTCTTAAGTTAGGTTGATTCTAACAAGGGTTATAACCATATGAACGGAAACTCAGTCAATGCTACGAAAATTGATCACAGCCATAGCCTTAACTGTAACCGGTCATTGTCAGAACTTAAAGATATGATCTAAGTGCCATTTGATGAGTAACTGAGAATAAGGGAGAGGGATATAGAAAGGATGCAGTAATGAAAAAGGAAGTCATTGCTAGTAGTAAAGACTTGTCACAATCCATTGATTCAATCTACCACTAGTCAGTTAAGTATGCACCGACTGCTTTATCGCGGAGCTATTAGGGTGTGGCTCGCTAATCAACTCTAATACCATAGACTGAACCTACCTACATAATATTCTAACCATTGCTTGGGCCAATGAGCCTTGTATTTCTTGGAACTTATTTAGAAGTTCTTGGTACAGCCCTTTCGAAAGCTTTCTTTCTTTCCCTTTCCAAAAGTCTAGTGCACAATCTAAGTCCGTGAACCGTCTAAAAAAAGAAAAAATCTGAGTCCGTGAGGAGTCGTGATCGTGGCAACGTCTGAGATTTTGGACGGCTTATGCACGTGGCTGATGAATAATTCCTTTCACTTCCCAATTTTGAATTCTATCTTTTTCTTTTTCTTTTTAGCGTATGCTCCGGAAGTTGCAATTTTGTACGTTGTGAATAATACGTGCATAGCATGGCAATTTTTCTTCCCATGATAACGATGGGTGTCACATGACTCCACTATTGCACCGAGATTATGACATTTGCTCGGTTGTGTATGTTTCTTTATGGCCCTTTCCAAAGTTCCAAGCTTTAAATTTTTCTAATTTTACATTACGAAATTACCAAGCATAAGTAAATTTATGTGACACGATACCGGCAAGGACGTCCGGCACAAATTGACCGTCACCGGGCCGAACCGCCTGGGGCAAGCGATGTCTCTTCTTACCAAATCAAGTAGGGATCCATGATTTCCTTCTTTATTTCATGATGCGGATCGTAGTTTCGATTATTTGTTGTTGATTTACGGAAAGAGTAAGATCGAGGGGATGGATGGAGCCCGTCAAGGCGTGCCCGTGAACCTTAATTTCGCTGTTTCAATGCTAAACTTCATGAATAAATTAAAAATTTGTAACGCCGTCACTTTCAATAAATACTTAAATGTCTTTTGATTCCTCCGTTATTACTCCAATAAATGCTCCTTACAACCATACAAAGTTATCATTCATACATTGCATTGCACCAAGATCCGTCTATGGTCGCCTCGCTTGATGCTCCAAACATGAAATTGCTCGTACCTTCTTCTCTGGCCATATTCGTATACATCATCGGCCTAATCTGCGCCCTCGCTGGCATCTCGGTGGCGCAAAACTCTCATCAAGACTTCGTCGACGAGCACAATGCCGCCCGTGCTGAAGTCGGGGTCAGCCCGATCACTTGGAACCGTACGGTTGCGGCTTACGCTCGGAAGTACGCCGAGGAGCGGAGAGGCGACTGCAACCTCGAGCACTCTGGAGGGCCCTACGGCGAGAACCTGGCCAAGGGCTATGGCGTCCTGAGCGGCAGGGACTCGGTGAAGATGTGGGTGGGAGAGGAGGACGACTACGACTACAGCTCGAACTCGTGCGTGGTAGGCGAGTGCCGGCACTACACTCAAGTCGTGTGGCGCGACTCGGTTCATCTAGGATGCGCTCGAGTGAAGTGCGATGACGGGTGGTGGTTCGTGATATGCAGCTATGATCCTCCCGGCAATTATGAAGGCGAGCGGCCATATTGAGCAGTCTATATTAAGTCCTGAATAAAACTCGTATGATTCATATGATTCTACAAAACCGCACCAACTGAAATTACTCGCTGTTTGAAACATACATATCATAAGCTTGTTGTCACTAGACGACTGCTTCCTCCCAAGAACTTGCATTTCTCTCGTTATCATAAAGAAAGTCACACAACAAAGTACAAATCATCATAACTCAGTAATCTTGGTACGCTTTTTCGGTTTCTTTTTCGACGGTTTGTTTCCAATCCCTCCATACGAATCCTCTTCACCAGACTCGGACCTCGCGTGCTTCGTTGGAACTCCCGCTTGATCATCATCACTGTTCTCATTGTCATTTTGGTCATCGTCGTCGTCGTCTGTAGTATCTTCTGAATCTGTTTCGCCAGTGCTAGAAACTAATGGATTCAGAGGATAACAACTCGCAGCTGCGGATTCTGCAGCTGCTACTGCTTCAGGGGTGTGGAGATCAGCGATCCCCAACATTAAGTCCTGTTTCACAAGTGTCAACCGATGGTTCCATCATTCAAAACTATACCAGGGTAGACCAAATAGCAGCAAATATTTACCATTTCTATAATTTCTGATTCATTCCCGTCGAGAACTTCAATGTCATAGCTTTGAGGATTGTCCTACATAAACCAAGAGTTGCCCATGATAGGTCATAACAAGTCGTATCAATGCAAGAAAGACAATGTCACAGGAGCAGCAAGATGATTTTCCAAACCTTTGCATTGACTTGCAATTTGTTATTAGCTTCGGATATAACCCCCAGAAAATCCTTCACTTTTCCAAGAACTGCAGCAAAGCCAAACAGGCAAGGGAATTGACTCTTTTTGGAAACAAAAGAATAATTTTTTGAGACTATGGTAAGTGGTGGTACACACCACAAAACTGTATCTAATCAGCTCATTGTTTCATAGTTTTCAGGAAATTAATTCGTCTAAACAGCCATTTTCATGAATTATGAGGTGAACATAAAACACCTTATACGTGAACCGAAAAAAAAAACATAAAACACCTTATAGTTGTCAAAAGACGTTATTCCGATCGAAAAGAATGAATGATGAATTCGCAACCTTGGCTTGTAGGAGCTGAACTTGTTAATGGCTTGCCGCTGAGATGCTGTCGCCTTCTTTGAGAGTGTGAATCCTTCTTTTTACAGATAGCCAGTGTGGACTCTGCATGTTAAAGCACATAATATAAAATCACATTATGGCGACCACGCGCACAAATCGGGCAAACAGAGCCATTCTTACAACCCAAACATCAAAACTAGAGGTAAAATCAATACCCATAGATGAGGTAGAGGAACCCTTTTTCTCTAGTTTCAGAAGTTCTTTGCTCGTGGTCTCCATCTCTATTGCTAAGCCAAAATACTATAGCAATAGCAAAGTTGAAGGATTGAAGCTGTCACTGAATGAAGAACAGAACTAAATCATAATCAGATGAAGAACATAGCATTTGATATTCTTATAAGATCATCATAAACAATTTGCAGCAAGAATTAAACATGTTCTGTCCTAGCTGTATATCGATGTCAAATCATGTTGAACTGAGGACAGACTAACAAACCACCCAGATAAAACTCATTCCAACCAATAACAATCCCAGCTGCAAATTCAATCCATCCAGCAACTCTTCCATTATCCGTACTTGGCTTACTATATTGAATTGGGGTTCTTAGGCAGACCACTGTGAGGTTCAAAGGAGCAGCAATTTTCCAGCTTCGTTCCCTCCTCACTATGAAAGAAGAGGTGCAAGCAAAGAGAGCTCACTGCTTGCTCAACAATGGATACCATGATGCCATTAGTGACACAAAGCCCTCAAAATTCCTGTCTTCTCATCCACTCCTTTTTCCCCCCAAGCATATAATCCTCAATCCTCCCTTCAACCCCTCAAGACTCAATTTTTTCATGTGAAAAACCCAAACCCTTTTCCCTTTTATTGAAAAAGCAGCAATCTGGCAATCAAGATGGACACCATTCCAAGACTCGTGAACAAATTACCAAACCGAAATTCCGAAGAAAGCACTAAACGATGCTAAATACCCAAACTTGATCAAAGTTATCGGAACCCTTTGCGCTAGAAAACTAGAGAGAGGACTAGAATTAGAATTCAAAATACGAACTAGAAGAAGAAGCAGCGAAAGGCAGAGATGCTACCTGCGTTGTGCTGAGCAGTCGGTGCTTCCTGCGTCGGAGAGGAGGCGGAAGAAGAACAAAGAACGGTGGAGTCGACCACAGAAAAGAAAATTCCGTTTTGGGCCCGGCCCAGTGTATCGCTTTGGCCCAATATTAGGACAATGATAAAAGAAAATATCTTAACACTGAGGCTCCGTTCGTTTTGCGGTAAATGTGATGTTTTAGAAAATATTTTCCAAAAAGTCATTTTTCAGGAAAATATAATTATTTTCCGATGTTCAGATGAAACTTAAAAATGAAGTAAAATACATTTTTCACTGTTCGGTAAGGAAAATATTTTCCTCCATATACTATTTTTCATTTATTTTACTTTTTAAAATAGATTTTTCATATTTTTAAAAATCAATGTTTAATTATTTTTAATTTTTAAAATCTATTATTAATTTTTCTTTTTTCTTTTTCTTTTCTTTTTTCTTTGTTTTCCATCTCCTTCTTTCTTGGCCGATCGTTGGCCACGGCAATCCGCGACCGGCCATTGGCGAGCCTCATGCTCGTCGTCAAGCTTGAGATTGACGAGCTCGCTAGTCGACGAGCACGAGGCTTGTTGTTCACTAGATTGGCGAGAGCAAGTGTCGAGCTCGAGGCTCGCGGATCGACAAACGCGAGCTTGAGATCAACGAGCTCGAGGTTTGCCGATCGACGAGCACGAGTTAGAGATTGACGAGCTCGAGGTTCGCCTAGCAATGGCCGACGACTAGTCAAGAAAGAAGAAGATGGGAAACAAAGAAAATAAAAAGAAAAGAAAATTGAAATAAAAAATAATTCTAATTAAAAAAGAAAAGGAAAATTAAAAAATAATTCGAATAAAAAAAGAAAAGAAGAAGAAGAAGAAATGGGAGGAGAAAGTGAGGATTTATAGAGGTATAAGATAAGAGAGATCAGGTGAGGAAAATGTTTTCTATTTTTCAAAATGGAAAACAGTTTCCTCTAATTTAGAAGACTCTTTTCCTTTCATGGAAAATGTTTTTTCTAAGGAATTCATTTATTATTAAACGAATCTTTAGAAAATTCGGAAAAACGTTTTTCCGGAAATTATTTTGCGAAACGAACGGAGCCAAATTTCATTCCTTTGTTTCTGGAAATAAATAAAAGAAATAAGACAATGGCTATATTCTATTCTGTCCTAACTGGAAAGAATTTCCTCAACAGTATCTCTAATTAATAGGTTACAAGTCACAAATGTAGCCTAGACTTGTGCTCTCCCCCTCTATCTCTTGTCTCTCTCACGTCACCGAGTCATCGCCCTATGGTTGCAACAAAGCTTGACATAGCACACCAAGCTCCACCTTGTCGCTATCGACGAGTGTCACTCTTGACGAGCTACTCATCAATAGCGACAAGATTTGAAAGGCCCTTCCAGGATTCGGCCATCGACAAAGGATCTTGTATGATTTCCATTAAAATATTTTATATTAAATCGCGCATTCATCTAATAATTCAAACATTTACCATGCTTGACAATGGTTTTGCAAAATCTCATAATCTCGACAAGGCCTCGCCAAGATCTGTTGCCAAGATCCGGGGTGGGGTGAAAAAAAACTGGAGTGAAGGAAACAGGATCCCAAGGGACTTTGTTGGTCAAGGGAGAGAGTTGGAGCCGCGAGCTTGTGTGGCCACGAACGTGGAGGTAGGTGCTGACCGGTGTGGTGGTGGCGCCAATGCAACGATGGATGCAGGTGAGCAAATTCGGCTGCCTAGCCATAGGTAAATGAGTGGGGGAGAGAGAGAGAGAGAGAGAGAGAGAGAGAGAGACTAGTTGGGTTTTAGGTGGAGAAATATAAGTCGATTTAACAATTAGAGAGCATGACGCAAATAGACAATGGGAAGGTTGTTGATAACAGATGATCCGCAAACCCAATATGGGTGATGACCGTAACTTATGACCCTATAAATTATTATGAAAAGAAATTTCGCCCCAACAAAAAATGGAGGAAAAAATATATTGTTGCAATTGTTGCTTCACGTGAAAAGTAACCGCCCGCAATTTAGGCAATGAAAGGGTTGCATCCAGACACATCTTTTTCATTGTACATCGGACCTGTCGGTACAAGGACATCAACATCGACTTTAGTCTAGCTGTAGATTCATCATCACTGCATTGTAATATAATTGCTCCACAGCTTCCTTATATTTGTCGCATTAGATATGCAGAATTCTTAGACTCCTTCAAGAGAAAAGAGAAAAATGACTTGGGTGATATTCCAACATATTTGCAACTTTGGCAATGCCATGACAGAATTAACTAAGCAGAGGATCACTTCAAAACACAAAACAAAACTCTAGGGACCATACGGTATTCTCAATGCGACACGACCTCTTCTTTCCTTTGGCAATCTATGTTCATTTTCTCTTTCTGATGGCCTACTTTTCATGGACTCATAAGCTAAGAGAGTGGGAAGTGGGGAAAAAGTGTCTTCTTCTTTTTGTTATATTAAGGAAAAAGTGTGTCATGTGTCGTTGTTTGAGTTTCCATCAGCCCTTAACAATGCAACACTCATATTATTTGTAGCTATTGAACTCGCAAAGTGGCGAAAAGAGAGTTCCATTTCGTTTTTAATGTTTTATAACGGCGCAAATGAGTGAAAAGTAACCCACGCTCGTGACATAAAATAAGGAGGAATGATCTTTTTAAAAAAATTTGGGGCCAAAACTTTTGTAGTTTTTTTTTTTCTTTTTTTTAACTTGTGTAGTTTATTAGAGTAGTAAAAAAATGGAGGAGCTAGATTTCAGGAGAGGGCTTAGGATTCCTGGTTCTTGCCTTGTCCTATCTGCCGCTGCCATCAATCATCATGTGATTCAACAGTCCTGAAATTTCCAGCAGAGCTAAGCATTGGATTCTAGGACATCATCATCCATCCCTATGAACAACAACTACTTACTGCCAAGGCACAGGGACAACATAAAATAAACCCAACGCAACAGTACGTCAAAAATCCAACCAATGAAACATCAAAAGCCAATTCAAATTCCAGTAGTGATCACAGCTCACGAGATGTACATCAAAAGAAAACAGCAACAAAAAAACAAAAGTTAATGATCGCCCCTACTCACCCTCCTCCTATGTACACTTCCTAATCCTCCAACGACCCAAAAACAAAACTTAATCAAAAGAATCATGGTGAGGAAAATTAAAGAACAGAAAATCAAATGCCCGCGTCACGGATCATCCGCTCCCACGACAATCGTCGCATCATGAGAGGTCCACGTGAGACTTGATTGTAAAAAACGACACGGCCGTGACCCCGGGGCGCTCCATCCATCCCGAGTCGAGATTTCGACCTGAGTAGATTCGACGGGTTATTGCATCAGATGGCGCACTCCTGACTCTGCTGCCTCAGCTCTGTCCTCAGCTTCCGGGAGAACAATTTGCAAGCATCCATGCTCAGGTCGATGGCCGCCGCCAAGGCCACGAAGGCCGCCGCGTCCTCAGTGCACGTCACGTGCTGAACCCCCACCTCCACCTGCGGCTTGCTCGCCTTGTTCACCCCTTGCATGGTCGAGGACATCACGAACCCACCGGGCACCGAATTTGGCCACAGCCCCAATCCTACAAAGTCCGAACCCGATCCCGACCCGGACCACGACCCGCCCCCTAAATCCATGCTGCTGCTCGGGCTGCTCATCGGGGACACGCTGTTGGTCAAGTCTATGGTGAATTTGCCCCCGTTTTTAATGCTAATGGAGGAGTTGGCCACAGTGCCCGTGGTCGCGGTGGTGGTGTTGGGAAGGAGCTCGAATCGGTGCGAGAGCATGTCGGAGCTGCCGTGCTCCAGCCAGGCCTCGAGGCGGCCCCACGGCCTCCAAGTCCCGTGCTCCGGGCGGATGATGAGCCACGCGCCCGGGTTGGACCGGCTGACCCGGTCAGACCCGGGGGATGGCACGAAGGGCGTCACCATCGACGCGGCTGCCACGGGAGAGCCGGAGAGGTCGTGGATGGTGACGGACCATCCCTTTCTCTCTTTCGAATGCGAGTCCTTGTCGCTGCCGACCAGAGACGGTATCCAGCTCCGCGATGTGCTTGTTTCGGACAAGGACGATCTGTTCCATGGCAGGAGGACAACTTGGTTAGAATCAAAACCAGATTGGAGAAGCACCAATAATCGCAAAAATCAAAACTTTTTGTGATCGAATGATTCACTTTTCGTTTTCACTACAACCCTTTTTCTCATTCCCGGAAACAACCAATCGGGTCCTATCTACTTGACATTTCCATTTTTAGAACCAAAACATGCCGTGACAGAGACCGGAAAAGCTTCGATCTTTTTCACGAAATCCACTTTTACCATTCAACCCAGCAAGATTAAAGTGAAAAAGCACCAGTTCAAATCGAAAGCAAGACCAATTACCTGGATCGCAAGCTCCGGTCACCGACGTTGTTCCGGAAACTGAAGTTGCAAGTGAAGACCGGCTGCTTCACGCTCCCCTGGACCTGGAACACCTGGGGGCTGCACTCGGGCTCCTTCTCGAACTCGAACACGAACCTCGGATCGGGCTCCGCCCTCACGCTCACGTACAGCTTCTCCCCGCTCTTCCTGCCGATGTCGACCCACCCACTGTGGACCGACGCCGCCCGCGCCTCGGCCCGCCTCAAATCCAGCGGCACGGACACCTTCCCGATCAGCTTCGAGCCGCCGACCAGCCCGCAGGCGCCCCCGAAGCGGCCCCGGTGGACCTCGATCCTCAGGGTGGGGTTCTGGAGGGCGAGCTTCTCGAGGAGGGGCTTGGGGAGGCTGAAGCAGGCGGCGAGGGGCTGGGAGGAGGGGTGGGGTTCGGGGAGCGGTCGGGGGCGAGGTCAGAGGCAGGGAGGCGTGCTGGGGAGGGAGGTTGGCGAGCTTGACCTTGCAGAAGAAGGAGGAGGAAGAAGGGTGGACGGTGGTGGAGGAGGAGGAGGAGGAGGGGGCGGCGGAGGAGGGGGAGGAGGAGGAGGGCTGAGGGAGCTTGAGGGAGAGGTTGCCGACGAGGATGCGGAGGAAGGGGCAAGGATCCATGCTTGGATCGCTGAGCTCTTTCCTTGGAGTGGAAGCAAAGCAGAGAACGCCCCCAGTTTGAGTTTATGTGGAGTCGTGGAGTCGTGGAGTCGTGGGGTTGCAGCTTTGAGAGAGACAGAGAGAGGGAATAAGAAGGGGGAATGATGATGAATTTGGAAAGAGGGGGAGAGATTTGGGTGATGGAGGAGGAGGAGGAGGAGGAGGGCAGGGTGGGGGGGAATGAACAGGCTGGAATCTAGCTGGGGCATTTTAGATGTGAGCACTGATACAGCAAGGTCAACCCCACTGCGTCTCCCCTGGACCCCCCCCTCTCTCTCTCTCTCTCTCTTTCTCTCTCTATCTTGCTTCTTTCTTTTCCTTGTTTTCTTCCCCTCGTGCTCCAGCCAATTCTCTCAAATTTTGGGGAGTGGATAAATATAAATTATGTCGGCTAGTTTGCACTTGGGATTGGCAACAGCTTACTCATTGTTGAAATTTTATCTGGAATCTCCTCTCCCTATGACCAAGCTGTCAATGAACAAAATCATACTGAAATGAATGCAATTGCACAATTAGTATTTTTCAGGTGTTTAGCTGTCCAATAACGTGAAGTTTTGATTTTTCATCCCTCTTTTGGGATTCATCATTTGCCAATAGTTTTAAGCGGATGTCTATAATCTTATTTTTTTTCCTTTAATGATATAATTGGACCGTAAAAGGGAGGAAATACTTCACAACGAATATGAGTTATCTCCAAAGACAGCTGTGTTCTAGCGTACTAATCCTATCTCTTGATATATATATAAAGAAGTCTACTTAACTTCTTATGTAGCTTGATTTCATTCTAAGATGAACCGGGCATAATTTTGAATGTAAAATTCATGGAAATTGGTTTGTCAATCTAGATGCATTTGACTAGTCAACATGTCATAAAAGGAATTTCATCAAAATTGAAATTAATTAAAACAGCTAGACTATATAATTCATGGGTTTTCTTGGTCATTTCATATAATGATAAAGGGACAATGGCGAGGAAGGTCCCTATATAAATATATATATATATATATATATATATATATAATTTTATTTTTCAATTTGTGCGATATCGATCATGACATTTTCCTTATACAATTAGGTCCTTCAGCTATATATTTGTATGTTCAAATTAAACTTTATATTAAAATAGTAAAGGAAACAGTGATGCAGTCGTTAAGTGCTACGTTGGCACTTTATACGGTCATTAAAACAATTAAAACTTAATAGAAAAAACCATCGAAAAGAAGAAATCGAAAGAGAGAATAGAAAACAAAAAATTATTCTAACAAGCTGCTACAACTATTGTATTTTTTTTCTTTTGCCATCAACACCCTAGATAAGCCAATAAATGCAGAGGAATCTATAAATGCCATTAAAATCTACAATGGTCTTTGATGTCGAATAAGTCGCAATCACTTTCAATTCGAATGAGTAAAGAAAACTGAGTCTTATTATGACAAGACCCAATGCCAATGGCCACGTTAGCACTCTCGATGAAATATTTTAAGAAAAGAATTGTCAAGAAAGACATGATTGAATAAATAAAAATTTAAGTACGACATTACATAAATTGATGATGAAGTCCAAGGACCCTCCTCAGTGATTATCTCAGCGATAAAACGATACGAGACAACACGTGTGAAACAAAGTATGGCGGTTGCTTTCTGATGGGGATCAGCGAGGCGTTGGCTGGCGAGCATTAGGAGTTCTCGTGGCTGAACTTGAAGTCTAAAAGCTCGAGACGTCGTTTTCATTTCCTGCCCTTTCGATTTTTCAATGGTGGTCGGGTCATCCCTTCTCTGTTTGGACAGGGGATTACCTGTCACATCCCAATAACCAAAATTATAAACCGAAACATGATTTACATGACTGTTCAGGTATCGTGTTAGGCGAGTCCTGTGTAAAAGTTGGGCATATTCCTCTCGTTCTTTTTCCTCATAAAATGAATAGAAGTCCAGGTAGGACAAAGTGTTGAGTGGGTCCAAAAAAAAAATAGAGAGGGGACAATTTATAAAGGGAGCGACTTCATTTCTATCTTCGTAAAAAAATCAAACAAATATAAAAAAAAATTTACATATTAAAAGAGGATGTTATTTTTAAGAAAATTCTAAATAAGAGTTTGAAATACTCTTATTAAAAAAAAAAAGATCTGAAATTGATATTATTTCAAATAAAAAGCAAAATCTCTTATTTTCTCAAATAAGAGCGTAATGTAAACCTGCTTCAAATAAGAGTCTAAAGTTTTTTTTTTGTCTTATAATTTTTCTTCTTCTTCTTTTTTTTTGTTGAAGTTTTAGTCTTTTTTTATGAAAAAAAGGAAATAAATATAAAACAATTTAAATGACAAAAATGCCATTGACCAGCAATCCTTTCTTTGAAAGTGACCTAACAATTTGAAGTCCTTAATTTAGAAAATAAATGTATTTTATACCCTTATTTGGAATTTTTCATTATTTTTTTCTTGCATAGATTTAGGGCAAAAACAAAAAGAACATCACATCACTTTTTGAGTAATTAAAATATGGTTTTTATCTTATCGGGCCTCACCCATTGTGTACCTAGTAAACTGCAGAGATTGAGCAAATAGGATGTTATGAGGTAACCACTCTAATTGCATTTGATCCATGGACTCAAATTCAAATAGGTGTCTTTTGATTTTGATTTTTGAGACCAACAGATAATTTATTCCCATTTCTCCATAAATAATTTAATCTATTTCAATCTACTTTGAGCAATAAAAGGTCTTCTCCTGCGTTTTTTTTATTTAAAAGGAAGTTTTCACTATTTAAAAATATTTTTGCTTAGACTTACGCACTAGACTATCGGCTGGATCAAAATCATCGATCACCTGATCTTATGTGATGGGCCCTCTCAACGAGCCCCACGTGATCAACGTCCAGAGATCCGAGCCCATGCCAAAAAATAAGAAAGAAAGTGTTCGTGGAGATGACGTGGCAAGCTCAGAGACGGCAGGGGGTTGATCATGCGGATGCGGAGGGGAGAGCTCACGGGCGCCCGAGCTGGGAACGGGGGGCAGGGGATCCTGGAGCCCGGAGCTCCAGACAAGGGTGCGTGCATGGGCATGCGTGCGGCTGAAGATCTGAGCTGTTGCCCGGCGCGCGCACGTACGTTCGGATTGCAGGCGCCAGCACACCCCCTCTCCCTCTCTCTAAATAATCATAATAAATATAAATATAAATATAAATAATCAATTAACAAAAAAAATAAAATAATAAATTTCCCGACTCTTTTGTCTTTTACTGCACCCCACGCGTACGGAAGCGGCTCCTTCAGTCGGTGGGATACAACGATTCGCCAGCAACTCCCCCTGGTTTTTCTCTTTCTTGTTTATTTTTTATTGTACAGCTTTATTTCGTTTTTCGAAAATTCCTTCTATTTGTTTCGACGGCTGGGATGGAGCCGGGCCAGCGCGCACCGGCCCCGGCCCCGGCCCCACATCAAAGTGCGGGCCCCGGCCGTTTCTTTTCTTAACGAACCATCCTCTCATCATCTTTCAAATCTCTCCCGTTGATTGGGTGGCGTGGGCCCCCGTCAATCAATCTGCCACCTCAGCCCCCCGTGGGGACAGGCATTTTTTGTCTTAGCTGTTTTCCTTTGGATTCTTCCTCTACCGGCTCGTTCCTCCATCGGATCCCATTTATATTGTACCTTGCACATTATCCAAATCCCCCCCCTTCCTCTTCTTTAATTTTATATATATATATATATATATATATATATATATATATATAAAATTTAATAACTATGTTCTCAATCCTTTGTTTTATAATCATCGATCCAATCGTATTTTGGACCCTCCATCCTCTTTAGGCATTATACCAATTAATCGACAAAAGAGAATCCAATGAGTACGATATGACTTTCAATTTAAATTGAAAATGCTTTGATATAGAAAGCTATCATCTACTCGAACGAGATTGCATTTATGTTGCAATTTGTCATTTATTGATGTTTCAATTTGTTGTCTAACGAGTAACTCAAATTCGCGAAGGTTAATCACTGGGATTCGCCCCAGTGGCCATCCTTCCAACATGGAAAGAGGAGGTGAGGGGTTCAAATCCTCACTTTCTCAGGGGGATAGGGTTAGGGATACATAAGTCTCAAGAGTGAGTTTCGACTCCTACGCCCTACAAGAGGCCGGACAAAAGTCCGAGAGTGAGTGTAGAGTAGAATAGAGTAGGACTGACAAAAAAAAAATCGTGAAGGTTGCTCATTATAGCAACATAATTTTTCAAAAATAAAAGGCCAAAGTTTTAAAAGTTCGGGGACAATAGAAGCGTTACTTAAACAAAAAGAGAATGATGGTGGAGTCGAGGCATCCCAATTCCACAATTTTAACTTTTTATTAATTGCCCTTTCCTTTCCAAAAGTTTGCATTTTTATTTTTTATTTTTATCAAGGCGTCCCTCTAGGCCCCGAAGTTGCACTTTGCCATTATGTGACGACCCCAATTCAAGTGCTTAATCATCACTAGAATATTGGAATTTTAGTGATTAAAGTAATGCTTAGTTTAACCTTGTCAAGGCGGCAGATTGCAATGTATTAGGACACTGTGAAGAAAGAGTCGCTTTGGAATGAGGATTCCAGCTCATTCTTCTTTGGTTGGACACTTATTTTAGGATGTTTGATTTTTCTTTTTAATTGACAGAATATTAAACAAGACTTTTTCAAATAATACGGGGTGAGAACGGCGGGGGTTTGGCAATCAAGTCAACGTATAGGGAAGTTATCAAAAAAATCATAAACTTATTACACTTATACTAATTCAATTCCAAACTTTTTAATTGTGCCAATCGAATCATAAACTTCTTATCAATTTGCTAATTTAATCATTCCAGCCAATTTCAATAGAAAAAATATAAACGTGGATGCCGATCGTGTTCTAAGAGGCACGACTAATGTTAATGTAAATAATTTTTACAATCTTTTAAAAAGATTTAGATTTTTAAAATATTTTTTTCTTTCTTCCTCCTCCGATTGTCGAGCCATGATGATGGTGGCAACTGGTCTCAAGTGAGGCCAACCTCATTGTCTTCAAGCTAGGCTTGTCCTCGCCGAGATCTAGTTAGGTAAAGCCTTGCTAGGCTTGACCTCGTCAAGATTGTGCAAGGTCGACCCTCAAAGGCTCTCTCTTATGGCTAGTCGTTGAGGCTCAGTGATTGCCAAAGAAAGAATGAAAAAGGAAAAAGAAAGAAAATGAAATTTAAAAAATTGTCCAAGTCAACTCAATTATATCACTCAAAATGGCCAGCATCCATATTAACCATTTTCGGCCAAAAAGATTAATTAACAGTCAAAAGATCTCTAAGACTCAACTGTCACAGTTGAAGGATTTAAGACTGAATTGACTCAAATACAATAGATTTAATACAATTGAAAACAATAACTATGTTCTCCATCTTTTGCTTCTAATCATCAATCTAGTGGTATCTTGGTCCTCAATCCTCTTACGTGCATTACAACTAATCGAAATTAAAGAATTCAATGTACATTATATGTCTTTCATTTCAAAGCGAGGATGGCCCGATGAAGATAGATATCGTCTAATTACATTTACATTGCAATTGTTATTATAAAATTTTCAATTTATTATCTAACGATTAACCGAAACTTGCGGACATTATATTTTCAATCATTAAATATCGCAACATAGGTTTTCAGGAACTAAAACCAAAACTTTAAGAGTTTGGGGACATCAATCAAGGACATTATTTTAATCAAAAGAGAATGAAGGTGGAGTTGAGGCATTCAATTCCACAATTTTATTCTTTGTTAATTGCATTTTCAATTCCCAAAGTATACTTTTCTTTTTATCAAAGGCGTCTCGCTAGGCCCGGAAGTTGCACTTTGCCATTATATCGACGCCTAATCCAGATGCTTAATCAACGTTAGGTTAACCATCTCGAAGCGGCCGATTGCAATGTATTCGGACATCCTGAAAAAAGAGTCGCCTTTGAACGAGGATTCCAGCTCATTCCCTTTGCGTGGACGCTTATTTTAGGATGTTCGATTTTTCTTTTTATTTGACAAAATGTTAGACAGGACTTTTTCAAATAAAACGGGGAGGGAACGGCTGGGGTTTGGCAAGCGAGTCAAAGTATATGCATGGACTTGACTCGGCAGGGCATTTTTGATTAATTAAGGTTATATAACAGATTTTGCTTTGAATTTAGACAATAATTGATAAAAAAGATGAATATTTGCAACTCGGAATTCGAATTGCTTGCCAAAAGCTATAGGCCCGACGAGGAGGGTTTCTTTCGAGGGGGGGTCCATGTCTTCTTTCTATTTGACATTTTGAACGACGATGGGAGGGTAAATAAATAGCTTGTAAACCATATTCTAATTTCCAATTATTTTGTGGTGAATCAGATTGTCTATATCTGGACTATATAACCCCGTGTGAGAGCAACACGATCATATACAACTAAAGATTATTCAATTACTTCTACATCTATTATATATGTGCCAATTCAGTTATAAAACTTAATTAAATTTAACACTATATACATTACCTCTGTTTTGGATTTTTTGAAGAATTAATGGGAAAAACATTAAAAAAAGCTATAACCATATAACGTTTATGTCAATTCAATTCTAAACTTTTTAATAATTTATCGATATAGTTCATCAAGTCAATTTTAGCTGGAAATCACCGATGTTGGCTATTCTACATGACACGATAAAGTGCTAACGTGACCAATTTTTATTTTTAATTTTTTTTCAGAATTTTTGATAACTTCTTTCTTTCCTTTCTTTTTTTTTCCCCAGCTATAGACTACGACCCTCTCCTGGATTTGGACAAGGGTCCAACACCTTCGTCAGCTGGCCAACAAAGAGGCCATGAGGCCCTCATTGGCCCAAGTTGGAAAACAAATCAAAGAATAAAAAAAGAATAAAAAATTATTTAAAAAAATATGAAAAAATTGAAAATTTTATTTGCATGAGCACGTATTATGTTACATAAGATGGTTGTTATCCATACCGGCAATATTTGGCTAAAATTGGTCGGATTGGTTATATTGGTCAACTTACAACTCGGTTAATAAACTGAAAACTTTAGGCTTGAATTGGCATATCAAAATTGTCCACTTAAACTTATTGTACTTTTACCAGTTCAATTATAATCTTTTTAATTTTATCAATTGAATACTAAATATTTTCACGCTTTACCAATTGAATCAATTCAGCTAATTTTGATTGGAAATCACCCATGTGAACATTGGTCGTTCTATCGACATGGCTAATATTGATGTGGATAATTTTTAATGTTATTTAAATATATTTCAAAAAATTTAATGAAATTATTCCTTTTTTCCTTCTTTCCCTTTTCCCTCCTTTTCTTTCTTCTTTCTTTTTTCCTTTTTCCTAGCCTAGGCCTAAGCATCCCTCTCTTGAGATTGGCGAAGGTAGCGTTTGCCTGAGGCCAGCAACCTCCATTGGCCATCAACAAAGCCTAGCAGTGATCGGCGGAGTGAGAAAAAGAAAAAGATAAGATAAAAAATAAAAGGAAATAACTAATAAATAAAAAATAAAATATTTAAATATTATGAAAAATTGTTCATATCAATATTGACCATACTATGTAAGATGATTGATATTCACGTTAGTAATTTTCAGTCAAAATTGACTGAATAAACTCAATTAGTAAACTATAAAAAGGTTTAATATTCAATTGACAAAATTAGAAAGTTTAGACTAAATTATTAAAATTACAATAAATTTAAGACTTTATGCACAAATTTCTCCAATTGGCACAAGTCCAATCAATTTAAAATCTTTTCAGTACTTTTCCCGTTAATTAATACCCCATGATGTGAGTGGAGTGCCTCCGCACCAGCACATTCCCGATGACAACCGCTGAGCAATTGTATTGCATCTCGAACTCTTGTCGCCAACTTTCTCAAGATTCCTTGAGCATTAACACGAGCAGAGCCATGGAAATTCAAGCGAATCGAGCTAGGCAAGAGTTGCTCCGCCTTTACTCAATGAGTATCTAGATGAGTCAGCTAATTCCTAAGTCCGCTCGAGATCAAGCCACTCAAGTGGCTTGTTCAGGCAAACCTAGAGCCCACTAGCACTTAGATGGATGAGAATTTTCCAAAAGATCCTAAATTTATTGTAATGTGGCTAATTTAATTTTGTGTTAATTTAGTCCTAAACCTTTTGATGATTTACCAATTTAGTAATAAATATTTTGATAATTTACAAATTTAGTTCTAAATCTTTTACCAATTTGCAAAAAATCTAGTCCTTTTAACCAATTTAGTTCTAATTGCCTAGGCAAGAGAGAGCAACCCTCATCATCACAAGCGCAGGTGACCTCCTAAGGATGTTGAGGCCCTTGTTGGTGACTAGCAACCTTCACCAGCCATTGACGAGGCCTGGCAATGGCCAGCAAAGGGAAAAATGGGAAAAGGGGAATAGAAAAGAAAATGAAAAAGGCAAAAGAAGAAGAAGAAGAAGAATGCAAAAATTCTCCACATCAGCACTAATCGTGTCGTGAAGGATGACTTTTGCTAGCTAGACCACCATGCCAGTTATTTCTGGTCAAATTTGGCTAAAAAGACTAAATTGTCAAAATGTTTATGACTAATTTGACAAATCACAAAAATGTTTAGAATTAAATTAGCACAATTGAAAGTTTTAAGATTAAATTAGTAACCATAAAATAAATTTAGGATTTTTTAGACAATTTTCTTTAGATAGATAGGCCTACAAGTTTTATCGAACAAAAATTTTTTTGTTAAAGATTTTTAGTACTCGTAAATTGGACATGAAAGATCTTAATAAAACATATCACAACCCAATAAACATAATCGAGCTTGGTCAAATTGATCTCAAGCTGGGAATATTTATAATACTCAATCAAGCAAAAGTCTATTTCTAGGATTGAGTTTGTGAGTCGCATCGAGCTCGAGCCTACCAGTGGATCGACTCTACTTAACTCAACTTGAATGCATTCGTACCCTTGAAAGAAAACAATGGACATATGAATAATTCTATATTTCTCAAGAGAGCCTTCATATTCACTTAAACTCAATTTTCTTCTCCTTTGGTTATATCAACATGGAAGTTCACCATTATGATTGTTCATCTTGAGTGCAAGTTTTTGGGGCCGCGATCTTTTGTACTTTTAGCCTTTCCTCATTATATCTATTACCTTTTACCAAAAAAAAAAAAAAAAATCATGGAAGTTCACCATGTTTCAGTTTCCAAACTAGAACCATAATTATCTCATAAATTAGTTTTGGTGTTATTTGGCATAGGGCTTCACTTATGGATGAGAGTATCCCAAATTCTGCAAAGATCAGCAAACAAACAAAAATGGAGTCAAAAAAGAGCAAACGACAGGAGCATTTACGTACACTGTAAGAAGTTTGCTGGCGCTAGAACAGAACTCTACGCATGTTGCAGCCCCTCATATGTCTCCGCCAACTTCGCTTTTCAAAGCGCAAACCAGAGGTGACATATTGTCATCAAAGCTAATCACTAGAGCCTGTTTTTTTCTCTGAATGATCCGATGGTGAAAGAGCCAATATGTCGAACATGTTAATGTCCGGGTGACGTGTATATATTCCTGTCAAGGATCGAGGTTTTCGATTAGCTCTTGGATGTCAAGTGAACGACTCAGTGTTAAGCTCAAAGTCTGATTGATCTGATGGTCAAGGAAAGAACCGCAGATGCAAATGATATGTCGAATCAGTTTGATAGCCTGATACAGACTAAACGTTTTAGTATTCAGCAAAGCTGCATAAGCGAATCTGCTACAATTGTGACTCATTTCATTTGGAAAATCTTTTTTTCTATCAGTAAAAGAACAACAGTAACAATAAATCTTCGTAGCGAAGTTTCATTGGAACAAGATATTCCTATACTAGGACGATCAGAGAAACTGGTAGGTGGGTAATGAAAAAAACACTCATTTTTTTAGTGTAAACAACATAAAATTCTCATTTTTAATTTAGCAGAAAAGAAAAAAGAGGACATTGAAAAGTGAAGAATAAATTATACTGGTCATCGCTTTCGCCAAACTCCACATGATGCTGCCAAGTAGGGACGTGCGATCTGACCCGTAAGTGCTCCATGATCTTAAGTACTCCTGCAAAAGCGGGCTTCAAAAGGCTTATTTGAGTGAAGCCTGTCGTCATTAGCAGCATTGATAATGTTCAAGCATATATGTCAAGTGAGATTGTGCGATGTGCATTCTGCATCTTCCTGAGTCATGAAAGTATCGATAGCTTGAAGGAAAGATAAATCTGCTCTATTTTTTTGATTCATATAATTAGAAATCGATACAATTCAAAGAGATAGGAAACGAATACTCTTTCGCCCCATCAGGAGTTGGCCTTATGCAGGAACTTTGATAGTTTACTTCTATTTCCGAACAAGAAGTTTTTAATTCCTTCCTACCCTGCACATTCAACCATATTCAAACTTTACATGCATCCCGGCGCTTAGTTTGGATTCCTACTAGTTTTTATTGCCTTCAATATGCTGAGATGGAAGGAAAAATGGATTAAAAATATTTTTGACATACTGCATTTGGTGTCCATTACTTTCTTTCAAATATTGAAATGGCTTGAGGAGAGTGACAGTCACGGACCGGCTTCGCGCGTCGTGGATGTGAAATGCCGAAAAAGGTATCCTTCTTCTATGGTAATTACTATACGAATGAAGATCTGCTAGATTATGGCGATCGATCCAACACCTGCGCATTGTTGAAACCGTCGCCTACATCTGGGGATCTTTTTTTTTTTTTTTTTATTATCAATCTTCTGTCCTTTAAAGAATAGAAGATCTTGTCCCTAGATTCAATTAACCAAAGCAACATGCTTCAAGTTCAATGAGGATAAACCTCCTAAGACAATCGGTTTAAGGGAAGGTTAACTGGCCCGCTCAGATGTCTAATTGCAGCAGGTGACGAATGACCGATGATCGATTGATCTGAAGCTATAACATAATCAAGCAACAAGAGCAAAGGTTAAGCACAACATTCTCACTGATCAGATATGAACATAACAGGGAACGCATTATACCCCTTGAAATCTTTAAACAGACCCCTTTAGCTTCTTGTTTTGTTATGTAAATGCAAAATGACTTCACACATACGATCATACAAGCAAATAAAAGTTCAGAAACATAAATAACTTCAAAATACATCACTAAATAAGCATATAATCACATATCCATAGAGCCGATAGAGAGCTCAAAAATATCCGGATCCAAATCCAAAGTTGTATTGATGAGGGTTGGGCGGCATCACTGGAGCGCTGGTTCCATTCTGCGATTGGAAAGGAATAGGCGGTCCATGGCTCGAGCTTGCTCCAAAGAATGGCTGAGTGTTGGTTGCCTGGATCACCATCTGCTCCGTCTCCTTGCTGACGTTCTTCCGGAGCTCAAACAGCGAGATCTTCAACTGCTCAAGTTGTGGCACACTCAGCTCATCGACTGGTCTCTCCCACCAGTGGCTTTCCTGGTTAGTCCTTACCGCCTTCTTGAGCTCCTCGCCACGCTTCTTCTCCATTTCAAGTTGGCCAAGCACCTCAGTCAGCTGCACGTTGAGCTCGCAAATAGTGGCGTTGCGATGAGCCTCAATGAGCTGCGCCGTGCCAGCGGTCTGCTGGGGCAGCTCGTTGCCATTGAGGAATCGATCGAGCACGGTGTCGACATTAGGGTGACCAAAGGAGAAGGCCTTCTCGCCTGGTGAGAAGACAATCAGCGCAACATCTGCACCACAGAGGGTGCTGAGCTCGCTTGCCTTCTTGAAAAGGCCAGATCGGCGCTTTGAGAAGGTAACTTGAAGGTTACTCTCGTTGTCCATCTTAGCCATCTGAATCCTTTGGCGACCTCTAGTTGTTCTTGCCATGGCTAAAGCACAGGAAAAGGGCAAAGGGACTTCTCGAGAAAGACCAGATAAGAGAATGGAGATGTGAATTGAAGGGCTTGGAATAGGGGGTTTTATAAGAGCTCCTGTTTTGGCCAGGATTAATGTCTTTGGTTGTCAAAAATGTTACTGTCTTTCAAGCAATTAATCTCTTACCGCCTAAAGACAGCCCAGAATCTCCTTCAGTCTCATGTATATGGCATGTAAATTAGTGATTATTGGTATGTATAATGCCTCATACATGCCAACGATGCGTGTGTACAGGCAAATGAAATACTAGCCACATCTCATCCTTAGGTGCACTTGTGTATTTCAGGAAAAGAGAAGGATTAGGATGCTCAAAATTCTTAGTTGGACAATTTAATTTTCCCTTATCGGGGCCATATAAATGCTATACTATCGTAATTATGATATCTCGAGAAAATTTAAGTTTCGAAAAGTACCTTTTAAATACAGTACATATCCTGCTTGCTGGTGCATTGTGTGTACTGCTTCATTACTGAAATGGCTCTCCCATATCGGTGGCAGTTTTTACTGGACAAGGACAAGTATTTATCTGTCGAGATATGATAAGAAATATATCTTCCCCATATGATTTGCTTTTTCCCGTCCGTACTAGAACCATGACATTTCTCATTCTGTGCAAATTTTGTGAATCCCATGAGTCCACAGTCAGCTACGTTGGATGATGCAGCGCCTTAAGCAATTAGGTCCGCGATAAAACTGCCATTATCCTCCACATTTGCATTGTGTTATCTCATCAGTTATTTATCAACCAGAAAAATCTCAATTCTATTTCGACTAAGGAAATCTCAGGTGATTTCAGATAAGGTTCAAGCATCGTTGATGGTATTAATAACTGACGTATTATAGGCTTTGGAAATAAATCCATCATTGGGTAGATTCATGTATCATGTGGAAGCAGAACAAGCCACAATTATTATTATTTTTTTTGGGTGAAGACAAGCCACAATTATTTTGAAGACAGATATAGCAAAAATGCAGTCGACCACTTTGCGTTTCCTATATTGAGTTTGCAAAGCAACTGGCGTTATTGCAGATTTCCATTAGTATTCAACAGTTGTCATTTGAATGCGTTCGAGCCTAGATATTTTTCATACATATAAATGTACATAGTTTAAAATGTATTTTGACAGATTAACGGGATTTAATAACTGATATTGTAGGTTTTGGAAACAAATCCACGAATAACCAGATACATGTATCATGGGGAGACAAATGAGCCAAATATGCCATTGGAGGTTGATAATAGGAAGAAGTCGACCGTGTTCTTGTTTTTACCATATATCATGTGAGTATTATAAGGCATCCTGGCATTATTACCAGTTACATGTATCATCATGTCCAATATGTCAACAGTTGTCAATGGCTAACGTTCGGATAAAGACGTAACCATTTGCATGGTTAGCATGGGCACTCGGGCAGCGTTGCGAACTTCTGGAGTCTTAGGAAGACGGGTTATTTGAGCAAAGTCAGCCATAAGTTTTCCGGTATATGAATTAGGAGAGAGCAAATCATGCAGACGTGAGTAAGTCCGACGATATAAGTAGGCAATGGTTTTTATCAAAAATTAGGTGCTGCGACTTTCGATAGAAAGAGAAAGACCCCTCTAAGAAGTATTGGCTTGGTAAAAACTAACTTGCCAGCCACAGCTCATATTATCGGGCATTCAGTTTACTTATTTAGTAAGAAGCATGAAAAGTATCCTGGTAGTGACAGGGAAGTCTGTGTGAAGCATTTTTAGAGGGACCCAGATTTTGCAGGGTAGCAGCAGCAACAGCAGCAGACTACTCCATTCACAGAGAGAGAGAGAGAGAGAGAGAAGGAAAGCAAGATCGTGGAATGATAGTAAAGGAATATCAGGGAAGGTCTCTTGGCCTAGACATCTTTAAACATGACAAATTACTTCCATTAAATTTACTTGCTTTCAATATTCCTTCACTTATCTCAATGACGTGTTACATTTTAATGGGTACTGAGAACCTGGAGATTTGTTATTAGCGGAGTAGGTGAAGGGGCTCACAAACAATGTCATCACGTAGAGTAATCTAAGGAATTAGGAGATTCCATATTAGAAAATGTGAAGCCTAAATGAAGAGAGAGAAGCCGAATGCGTTATCAGTTTCGTACACTGTTGATTAATTTTTCAGCATAATTAATCCGTGAATTCCATAAAGGGTGGAGGGAGGAAGTACGGTGGATGTACCAAAAGTTATATACAATGCTCATTTTAATGTAAAAAATTTCCGTGACTTACTTAATTGCCAATCGGAAAAAAAATGATCACTGAATTATGTAACGGTGGGATATTTCGATCAAAATGATTACTTGACTTATATATTTAAAAAAATAGATCGAGTTGGATATTTTGTTGAAAATTCAAGTCCACTTGGTTGGCAAAACATTTCGCTCAATCAATGTGGCTTGGTGGACCACACGACGCCACACCAATGCGTTGCCGAAAAACGATGCCGCACCATCTTGCCCAAAACAATGCTGCACCAATGCTGTTGCCCAAAAATGACACCACACCATCCTAAATCCAAAAAAACACTTGGACTCAGGGTGCCGAACATTTCTTCCCGGAGTACAAAAAATTTGCACAAAAAAACGTTTGATAACTACACAAAATTTTTATCTAGAAATAGAAAAAAATGGAAATGCGTTTGGTAAGTGCAGTTTCTTTGTTATATTTATTTGAAAATCCAACAAAAATGCTAACGTGGTGTTTTTCTAGCGAAGCACTTGCAACGACGTCATTTTGGTGCGACCCGGCCGGGCGACATGGCCATAGGCTGTCGGCCTCCGGCGGCCGGGCGGCGGCGGTCTTCCGGCGGCGGCTGCGATCGGCCGCGGCGGGGTCGGCCCAAAGGGAAGAAGAAGAAAGGGAAAGAGAAGGAGAGATCAAAAAAAGAAGAATAAAAAAGAAAAAAAAAATTAACTTATTTCTTAAACTTGTTCTTGAAAACAAGAAGTTACTTTTTTTCTCATTTTTGATTCCAAAACCATTCCGGGCTAACTTTTTGTTCTCACGAATAAAAATATGTTTTTTTTTAGGGAAGGAAGAACAAAAATTTTGGGCAAAGGTTACTATTCTTTTTTTGTGCCAAAAATTGGCACAAAAAAACAGAATCAAACACAAGTGATACTTAAAGTAAAAACAAAATGGATCCTTAAGTGTCCATTTGGTCAAAATTCAATTTGATAACATGGATTGATGAATGCGTGAACGTTGTTTTGGCGACATGGCCAAAGACCTTGTCCTGCCAAACCTAAGAAGTTCAAAAAGGATGTGTTTGAGAGAAAAAAATAGAAAAGAAAAAAAGAAAATAATTTATTTTTAGAAATACTTTTTTTCTCTTTTTTCCCTCAAACAATTTATGAGTAAAAGAATGAATTTAATAACTACAAAAATTTCTATTATTATAATATAAAAAGAATATAAATACATTTGGTACAATCCACGAATTTTTTTGTAACATAGAATTTCTTTTAATTTTTCAATATTTTAATTTTATTATTTTTATTTTCCTCTCTTCTTCTTCTTGCTCCTCCTCTAGTCAGTGGCGGGCAATGGTAGGCAGTGGTGGATTGCAGATGATAGGAAGTAGCAAGCGGTGAGAAAGAAGAAGAAAAGGAAAAAAAAAAAAAAGAAAATGACTTAATTCTAAAAATTATTTTCAGAAATAAGAAGTTACTTTTTTTTTCTACTTATTTCTATTTCAAATTTATTCCCAGGCTACTTTTTAACTTTGGAAAATAGAAAAAATTAGTTAATATTATAAAATGAATTTATATTTTTTATTTTGTTAAAAGAATAGAGAAATTAGAGTATATCATGCACATTCTAATTAACTTGATTTTTGTATCCCCTTTGAATGGGTGCATACATACATGTACTTGGGCACCCTCGGGCGATTATAAGAAATGATGCCATGTGTAATTCAGAAAGATCACCTACTAAAATATTGCTTCTAAAATTCTTTGGCATCATGAAGTCCTCTAGGGTTGTGATCAAGTTAGCGTGATACAAGATTCACTGCTTCTAACACAATAAGCTTCTACGTGTCAAAACCACAAGTCACAAAATTTCCAAAGTTCAAAGAGTTATCAACCAACACATGAGGGACATAACCAATTATTCATATTGTGAAATTTTAGATGGAGAGAAATTGTTATTCTCATTCATATCTTCTGGTACTTTACAATGTTGTATTTATAGGCTAATACATAGATAATTCCTAGCGAACAAAAAAAAAGAAGGAAAGAAAGCCTAAAAAAGGAGGAAAGCTAAAATCCCACGATTTGTAGGTTAACAACTATAATCCCATGATTTGTGGGATTTAATCAGAATCAAATCAGAATAAAAAACCTCCTAAAAAATCCTATGTATATTTGCCTATTTATAGCTCAACACTCCCCCTCAAGCTGGTGAATAGATATCTTTCATTCTGAGTTTGGAAATTAACTCATGAAAACTTCCACCATTAAGCCCTTTGGTCAAGACATCCGCCACTTGCTGTCCCGAAGGAACATAAGACAAACAAATCAATCATTCTTCAAGTTTCTCCTTGATGAAGTGCTTATCAATCTCAATATGTTTCGTCTTGTCGTGCTGCATAGGATTATGAGCAATATTAATTACAGACTTATTGTCACAAAATAGCTTCATAGGACTCTGCCACTCAACCTTTAAGTCACTAAGAATGATCTTGATCCATAATAACTCACATATTCCTTGACCCGCTACCCTAAACTCATATTCTACACTTGATTTTGTCACCACACTCTGTTTTTTACTCCTCTAAGTTACCAAATTACCTCCAAGGAAGGTACAATAATTAGACCTCATCTCAACCATTGAGCCTGCATAATCCGCATATGTATAAGCCTCGAGCTTAAGATCTAGGCTCCTCTTGAAAAGTATTCCCTTTCCTAGACTACTTTTTAAGTAGTATAGGACTTGATGAATAGCCTGTAGATGTGATTCCTTTGGATTATGCATGAATTGACTAATCAAGTTAACGGCATAGGATATATGGTCGGGTATGAGTAAGGTAAATTAACTTTCCCACCAATCGTTGAAACATTTCTCAATCCATTGCTACCTCCTCTTTTGCTTTTGTTAGCCTCTGGTTCGGCTCAATTGGAGTAGCTACTAGTTTACAACCAAGCTTCCCAGTTTTTTCCAAAAGATCCGTCACATACTTTTGTTGTGAAGTAAAGACCCCTTACTTGGAGTACGGAACCTCAATTCCTAGAAAATACCGTAGCTTCCCTAACTCCTTTATTTCAAATTCCTTAATCAAGCACTATTTCATATGCTATTTCTCCCTTTCATCATTGCCTGTGACTATTATGTCATAAACATACACCAACAATGCTGTAACTCCCCCCATGTCCGAGTGTTTTGTGAACATTGCATGATCTCCCTAGCTTTGTTTATATCCAAATGCCTTCATGACTCTAGCAAACCGTTCAAACTAGGCTCTAGGTGATTGCTTGAGCCCGTATAAATGCTTTCTTAAGTTTACAAATCTTTTAAGTTGTTTCATTTCCTTCAAAACCAGGTAGGATGCTCATGTAGATTTCTTCTTCTAAATCTCCGTGTAAAAACGCATTCTTTACATCATACTGTTGAAGTTTTCAATCAAAATGAGTAGCTAAAGACAATAAAATTCTTATAGTATTCATTTTAGCCACTAGTGCAAATGTCTCTTGGTAATCCACTCTATATGTTTGAGTGTAACCCTTTGCAATCAATCTTGCCTTGTACCTTTCTAGAGAGCCATTTGCCTTGTACTTTATAGTGAATATCCACTTGTAATCAACTAGATTTTTCCCCCTTGGCCTATCAACAATTTCCCATGTTTTATTTTTTTCGAGTGCTTCCATCTCTTCTTTCACGGCATTTCTCCATTCCTCTTTTGAAAGTGATTCAAACAAGGTGTTAGGTACAACAATTGTGTTTAAACTCACAATAAAGTTTCTCCATGATGATGATGATAACCTATTAAGGGACACATAATTTGATAGTGGATGTATCAATTTCTTGGTGCACTCTCTAATCAATTTTCTAACAGCAATAGGTAAATCAAGATCAATCTCAAGTGTATCACTAAGTTGTTATCCAAAGGAGATTTAGAACTTACTATGCTTTCATTGATAGTACCTGGAGTGGTATTTTGGACATGCTCTTGTGTTGGAATGGCTGTCCTCCTTGAATACACTTGAGAAAATCTCTTAAAATCATGCATATGAGTTGGACTAGTGAGAATAGGAACAGAGATAAGTTGTTGTGTGGGAGATTGTGGTGGACAAGAGACTGGATTCAAGATAGGTTCATAAGCAACAATGGATGAGTTTTGGTTGATAGGGACATTGGATGATAAATCTAAGTTATCAATGACAGCAAGATCCTTATCTTCCATGATTGAAAAATCCCCCTAAGATAAGATTGTGAAAAATAGGGTTTATTTTCAACAAAGTAACATCTGCAGAGAGATAAGAGTTTTTTAGAAAGAGGATGGTAACATTTATAGTCTTTTTGTGTTTGTGAGTAACCAAGAAACACACATTTGATTGCACGAGAATTTAAGGATGCATTTGGTAACATTTCTGTTTAAAAATTGTTTCTAGGAATAGAAATAGAAAAAAATATTTTTGCTTCAGGAAACGGAAACAATTTTTGAACAAAAAAACACGTTTGGTAAATCTGTTCTAGAAATATAAAAATAATGGAAATATGTTTGGTAAATTTGTATAATTTTATTTATTTATTTTAATTTTAATTTTTCTATTTTCTTTCTTATTTTTCTTATTTTCTTATTTATTTTTCCTTTTTCTTTTTCTTTTTCCTTTTTCCTTTTTCTTCTTTTGCCGACGGCCTCGCCTTGGCTAGGCGAGCTCGAGCTCGCCCATATCCGGCGAGGTCGAGCTCGCCCAAGCCCGGCGCGAGGCCGAGCCTCGCCGGGGGCTAGCGACGCTTCGGCAAGGTCGTCGACCCTCGACCGATTGCCGACCATGGCCGAGGCCGGCAACCGGCCAAAGAAAAAAAGAAAAAGAAGAAGAAAATAAGAAGAAAAAGAGAGAAGAAAATGGAAAGAGAGAAAAAACATTTATAAATTTTGTTCGAAACAAGAAACAAAAGATTTTGTTTCTTATTTCTGTTCCAGATATGTTTTTGAGAACAAAAAAAATAGATTTGGAACAAAAATGTAAATAAACGCGTTTGTTCCTTTTTGTTCCCAGGAACAAAAAAAACAAAAAAACTATTTTTAAACAGAAAAAAGAAGTGAAAACAAACAGGCCCTAACTTTCCTCATTGATGATGATGAATGTGGGCAAAGGAAGTGCAACCAAAGACTCGAGGTGTAAGATCATTAGATATACGAAGGTGAGGATAGAACTGAGAAAGAACTTCCATAGGGGTTTTGTGGTCTAATATACGTGAGGGTAGTCTATTAATCATATATATATAGCTGTAAGAACAGCTTCCCCCCAATATGTTTTAGGAACTTGTCTGTGAAACAAGGCATGAGTTGTGTTAAGGAAATGACCATTTTTCCTTTCAGCAACAAAACGTTTTGTTATGGTGTATTCACACAAGATGACTCCTGGATAATGCTCTCCTTTTGAAAATAAGGGGATAATACTTGATTGAAGTATTCTCTAGCATTATCCGACTGAAAGATCTTGATCTTGACCCCAAATTGAGTTTCAATCATTGAATGAAACAAATGAATAATGCTACTCACATCATATTTATGTTTGAGTAAGAAAGTTCATGTATCCCTAGAGCAATCATCAATTAGAGTGACAAACCAACGAGCTCCAGAGATGTTTAGAATCATGGAAGGTCCCCAAATGTCATTGTGAATTAAGTCAAAAGGATTAGAACTACAGTGATTGCTAATAGGAAATGGTACACGATTATGCTTGGCTAATTCACAAACATCACAATGAAAGTTTTTAATAATCAGATCTTTAAATAAGGATGAAAACATAATACTTAAGACTTGAAAGGACGGATGACCAAAATAAAAATGATGAAGCCAAATGACTTCTTTATTTGAAGTACTAAGAAATGACGAAGACATATTATTCATGATCATTCTTGTAGTAAGAGGTGTCTCAAGGTAGTATAGCCCATTTCATTCCTTAGCAAGTCCAATCCTCGGAGTACAGCCCATTTCGTTCCTTAGCAAGTCCAATCCTCCTCTCCGAGTCCCAATCCAGAAAAACACAGTAATATGGGTAAAAAATAGCTTGACAATGAAGATCTTTTGTGAGTTTCTGTATTGAAATTAGACTGGTAGATAGTTTAGGGACATGAAGAATATCTTTAAGGACAAGATTAGGTGCGATAGAAACATTTCCAACCCCTACAACAGTAACAAGAGACCCGTTTGCCACAATAACCTTCTTATTGCTAGGACAAGGTGTATAAGTGCTGAAATGGGATGAGGTGTGAGTCATGTGGTCGGTAAACCCTGAATCAATAACCCAAGAATTACTTGAGAGTGCTAGTGAGCATGCAACAGAGGGTTTATTAAGAGACCCTAACAAACCTCTTAATTTCTCAATTTCTTCATTGCTGAAAGTTGCTTTCTCCTGAAATTCTTCTTAACCAGCTTTCTCAATTAGGAGGACCCAAGGCCTTGGCCGTGTTGCCCAATTCACCCACTCTCGGCTTGAAGTAGTTGGTCTGCCATTCAATTTCCAGCATTGTTCTTTTGTATGTCTGGGCTTCTTGCAGTAGGCACACCACAAGCTGTCCCGGTTGTCTTTCCTTGGTAGGTCACCATTTTCATCAACCTTTCTAGTAGTCGACCCTTGTACAGCTTATGGTTCTAGCATGACGGATTGACGGCTTTCTTCTGCCTAAATCAAGGAAATTATTTCCTCTAATGATGGCACTTCCTTCTTGCCAAGTATTTGAATTTTGACTTGGTCATATTCAGAATTAAGCTCGGCTAAGAAATCGTAGACCCAATCCTTTTCAATAAAACTCTTTAGAATGGCCGCATCATTTGGACACCGCACCTGAAATACTCGATAATGATCAAGTTCTTGCTATAAGTTTTGCAGATAATTAGCATATTCGGTAACAGTCTTACCTCATTGCTTTGTCCCACTAATTTTCACCTTAATTTCATACACCTAGGCTGCATCACGAGCCTTTGAGTCCATCCGTCGAACGGAATCCTAGATCTCCTTTGCGATTGGTAGAAACATACAAGTGTCGCTTGTGGCTGGTTCCATGGAATTCCATAGCCATGACATGATCAAGGAATCAGCCTCATCCCACGCATCAAAATCAGGATCTCCTTTCTTGGGTCCCGTCCCAAGTAAATGGCTAAATTTTCCTTTCCCCTTCAGATATGTCTTGACAAATTGTGACCACTTGAGGTACTTCTTCTCATTCAATCTATAGATTGGCCTGATATTCTGAAGATCACCTATCATGTGTGTTGAGGCGACCTCCTTAGATTGGTTCATGGTAGGATCTGTGGCTTTGGGTGTGATTTCAAATGTGGCCATTTTGGAGAATGAATGTTAAGAAGAGAACAAGAGCAATAGTGCAGCTATGAATGTTGTGTAAAGAAGAAAGAATTTTTGAAAAATAATAGACAGCAATGAAGGCTGCAATTGAAATCCATAAATCTATTTATGGAGAATAATAAACGACAATGAAGGCTGAAAAACGCAACAATGAAGACTGTAATTTTAAATTCAAGAATCTAGCCTAGAGCTCTAATATCATGTGAAATTTTAGATTGAGAGGAATTGTTTGGCCTTGTTTGGTAACCATCCGAATAGTAACTGATTTTGATTTTTTGTTCTCGGAAGCAATTTGAGAACAGAATCGCGTTTAGTAAAATTTTTGTTATCGGGAACTGATTTAGAGTAGAATCAATAATTAAAAAAAAAAGTTGATTCTTATTCCTAGGAACAAATCTAATAATCAAGTCTTTTTTCCCTTTTCTCTTCTTCTTTTTCATCTACCGCCATCCTGCGATTGCCGTTTGCCGCCGCCACCGTCTGCTGGTCGTCGACAACTGGTTTGGCGAGCTCGCCGGAGGCTCACTAGGTTAAGGTGAGGTTTAATGAGCTTGCCGAAGGTAAGCCTAGCTGCCGAGGCTCGCCCAACCCCATCAATGGCCGGGCGAGCCTTGCTTAGCCCCCCAGCAAGGCACGCCTAGCCAACAGTGAGGCTGGGCGAGCCTTGCAATCTGGCGAGGCTGAGCCTCGACGGGACTAAGTGAGCCTTGCTGGTGGCTAGGCAAGCCTCGCCCTCACCCAACCCCACCGAGGCTCGCGCGGCCTCATGATGGCCAAGCAAGCCTTGCCCAACCCCGCGACCAACCACTTGAAGAAGAAGAAGAGGAGGAGAAAAAGAAGAAGAAGAAGTAAAAAGGTCAAAAAATTAAAAGATATTGATTTAAAATAGAATTAATGAACACGGTATTAAACGCAATTCTATTCCAAAATCGAAAATTTTGGATAGTTACCAAATAGCTTAAAATACTTATAAATTATTTCCAGAAAACATAATAAAAAGAATTATTTCGATCGAGAATGCATTAGAACAGAATCATTCCAAACGCGCCCTTACTCTCATTCATATCTTTCGGTGCTTTACAATGTTGTATTTATAGGCTAATACACAGATAAATCCTAGCAAACAAAAATAAAGGAAGAAAGCCTAAAAAGAGAAAAGCTAAAATCCCACCATTTGTGGGATTTAATTAGAATCAAATCATAATCAAAAACTTCCTAAAAAATCCTATGTATTTACAGCCATATAATCTGTCTATTTACAACTTTTAACACATATCAACTGCTTCCATTTTAAGTGATGCAGCCATAGAGAATCCAGATTGCAATCCATCAACGATAAAAAAATCAGATAAACGTTACTTATCAGTGAAGTTTCTGTCCTGGTTCCCAGGCATGTTTGACGCAACATTGACAATTGGCTCATTAGGTGTATAGCTCTTTCAAGCCCCAAAAGGGCTAGGACTATAAGAATAACATAAAGAAAAGCTGCTTTGCTGATCAACAAAAACTTTTGATATTCCATTAGTTACATTTATGGAGACAAACTATTGAGGAAGTACATTCCAGCCACTCATGTAATTAATCCTTTCATTATTAACCTGCTCTTGAGATATTAATGAGATTAAATGATAAAAAAATAGGTCACGTCTTAAAAAATGATAGCTATAAAGAGGAGCTAGCTCAACACTCATAAGTTACTGGGCCTGCAAGGATAGATCTCTCAGCTGCTGAGGATCGACCTCTGAGGGTGCACGAGTCAGGGCACACTGAGCAGTAGTCGTCTTTGGAAAAGCTATGACATCCCTTATCGAATTAGCACCAGCCAATAGCATCACCAGTCTGTCGAGGCCATATGCGATTCCACCTGCACCAAAAACATTGAGGATCAAAAAATGATTACATAGAGTATGCATACAATTTAAGACACTTGCAATGCAATCAGCATTGAAACTGTAATTACAGCATGGTCTGTCATGGCATGAACATTTCCAATACTTTAGGAGCCCACAGCTGCATATTGAATCAGAAGATTATGTGTAGAGATGCACACAAAGGAAATCTCATGAGGCAAAGAAATTCCTTACCATGGGGAGGAGCACCTGCATCCAAAGCCTCCAGAAGGTACCCAAACTTTGCTTCAGCCTGTTGATGAGAAAAATAACATAATGAGCCTAAAGGAAAATTGACATAATTTGAGCAGCACCTGCATTTGACCCACTACAGAAGTCAAATGAAGGGTCTATAGAAGTCAAATAAATAAACTTAAAGCCAGGGGCAAAAATCAGTAATCAGAAATTATGCATCATCAGTGGAATATATGGTTCGGAGTGACATCTCACGTTTTATATAGCACATCAGTAATCAGATGACCTTCATATCTACCAGTATGCAGCCAATAATCACACAGAAGCCTGAAACTAGCAGACATTCTGTTGACTATAGACATTATGTAGGTCCATTTTCATTGTAGACTGAAAACATCAAGGCAAGGGTTGAACTTATAGGCGGATATATTGTGAGATGAAGCTGAAGAAATTTTTGCAACCATGTTTGTAATGGAAGTTAGACATTGAAGATATCTGTCCTCACCTCTTCTGGAGAGATTCCAACAATTTCCAGAACCTTTTGTTGAACTTCGCGTTTGTAAATTCTCAGGCTCCCGCCACCAATCTAAAGGAACAGATGGATGGCCAAGACAAATTTTGGTTCTCTATATCATAAGATTAACATAATTTACCAACAGAAGCTGCTGAAAATGAAATACGTGCCTCTACTCCATTGTACACCATGTCATAAGCCAAGGCACGAGCAGATGAAAGATTTTCCAAGTCTTTAGGGTTTGGGGCAGTAAAAGGATGATGCAAGGCCTGCAAAAGAACAAGATAATGAAGACAAGATAGAACAAACCAACAGCTAAGAGTTACCAGTTCTTCTGAAATTAAAGGTTCCATCATGAGTCATGAGATATAGACCAAGGCGAGGAAACTTGGATCAGTTTTAATGAGAATATCGTTATTTTTTCACCATTAACATCCACTTGAAAAAGAAAAGGCTGCCTAACTAGTAGAAGGTAAGAGGACCAAAATGGTTGGAAAGGACCAAAGTGCATCATACCATGGTCAAGCAGGGATAAATTTACCATATGAAGTATGACATTGGTAAACCAAATTTTGATAATGTTCACGCTCTAGCACTCATGTCTGACAAACATAAATGTAACTATATCTGGATTTTGGACATAAAGGATGTGTATGTATAATCCCAAGATAGATGTATTCGCTGCTTGCCATCCAAAACTAGATCATGCCAATGCACATACATAGATGTAGAGGGGGAAAAAATAGAAATGAAACCAGGTGCTTATCACATCTAAATTGAAGTGGAAAAGATTTCTTCACTTCATGGTAAAACTACCCATTTCCCCTAAGTATATCTGAAATAGTTGCCATACTTGCAATCAACCCCTTACATCCTTCACCAATAAAAAAATCCTCACATACGCATAGAAGTGAAATTTATCAATATTTCATAATATCTCGCCCCATTTTCTAACAACCGCATCTCAAGGACACAGAAGATGACTGGTTTTACTGAGCCCGTTCCTTAAGGCTTTGTTTGGGAAGAAGAGAAGATGGGGAAAATGAGAGATGAGGGAGGAAAATGGGTAAGACTTTGAATTTAAGTGGAAATTTTGAACTTCCAAGAAATTCTCTCCCCTCTCCAAGTATCCCTCCCCTCACCTCTTCCCAAGCAAAGCATAAGTATGTAACCCAATACCAATTACCTCAACTGTGAAAATTAGCAAAACTCATCCATCTGTGGAATCTAGCAAATGTCCTAGTTATTGAGTTACACGGCAGACAGTACAGAAACAAAAAAATAAAAAATAAAAACAAACTGAAGAGAAACAAAGAAAATGACAATGCACACCGCAAGCAGCAAACTGACTACAGAAGCCATTTGCATAGAAATTTGTCCTCATCTGACTTCAATTGCAGGTGAAAAAATGGAGACAGCAGCCATACCTCAAGTCTCTGCTCTGAATCGTTCCACTCAAACATTGGAAAGTCAGTCACCCACAGAATTGAATGCCTGGACTACAGATTGAGGAAGAAAAATTTATCAGGCAGCCTACAAAGGTAAGTCATGCCATTAGGTTAAATCAGAAAAGATAATTCAAAACCTCACATGATCAACCAAGCCTAATTCCTGCGCAATAAATAACCTAAGTCGGTCCAGAGATCTATTGACAGAACCAGGATCTCCAACTGCAAACAAAATAAGATCACCAGAGGCTGCAGCACATCTTTTCAATAGCAAATCCTTTTCTTGAGGGCCCAAACTTGATACTAATGCAGGAATGCCCTCAATTTCCCCTGAAAGATTTCAATCAAGTAACTAGTCAAATGAGGTCAGCTATAATGAAAAGACTGAAGGCAACAGTATTCTAATTCTACCATTTTCCAAGACTTTCAGGAAAGGCAGGCCCTTTGCCCCAGATCTAATTGCTTCGCTGTAAAGTCCACCTTTTTTGAGAGCTGTGTTTGAGTAAACTTTTGCACCCGAAGGAACACATAATGCTTTAACAATCCCTCCACTTCTCAAGGTGTCAGAGAAAACCTTAAAGGATGTGTCCACAAATATATCAGACACCTGTAGAAGACCATGATAGAGTTACCGATGAATCTGCTTCCAAGATGTCAAACAAGAATCCATCAATGGTTCCAGCATTAAATTTCATGATTACACATAAATTTGCTATCTCAAGATGTGTCAAAACCACACCCCTGTAATATGAGCGCCCCAACTCAAAACAAAGATCATGGCCACAATACTCAAAAGAAAGATCCACGGACAGTTCATTTAGTACTTGTTCAATGTCTTACTAAGGCAAAAATCTCACAAAAATGGCACGAAATGTGGCTTTATTCTGCTTGCACATGCATTCAGAAAAATAAAAAAGGCCATCTACATGAAAATGTTTTGTTCATACACGTCCACAATTTAAGTGGATGGTGAAGAGCAACAAACAATGAAATGTCCTCAAACACATCAGAGGATCCGCATGTTTTAACTTATGTTTATATTTATTGCAGGGATCACATTCACATACTATCATATCATTCACCAAAGAACCAGAAAACATAAAGCAAAATACCATCAGATCAGTTAAAATTAAAAGAAAAAAAGGGTGTAAATAGTAGGAACATGGCCCAGAGAAGGTCATATGAAGCTGGTCCTAGAATAGACTCAAAATAAGACAGGCATTGTAACATCATTTCATATTGAAGAACAGGAGCTGTCTTATCATATGAGTGGAAGGAGGAGTATACTCTTTAACAATGCTTTGCAGTATAAATTCGGCAGTTATATTCAAAGGAAAGGTAAATCAAGAATTACATCTTTCAATTCTAGCTCGTAGCGAGTATCAGGTCGGTCTGAACCATATCTGCTCATTGCTTCAGTGTAAGTGAGCCTTGGAAAAGGGTCAGGCAGCTCGATGCCTTTTATCTCCCAGAAAACCTGTAAATCAGATTACTCATGAGCATATATTGGCTTTATGCAGATAGAAGGATGCTAAGGGCGCGTTTGGTAACATTTCTGTTTAAAAATTGTTATAGGGAACAAAAATATCCGGGGAACAATTTTTTAATAAAAAACGCATTTGGTAAACTTGTTCCGGGAACAAAAAATGAACAGAAACACGTTTGATAAATTTATGCTCTTTTAATTTTTTTGTTTCTTCTTTTGGCCGGTCGTGGCCATGGCCGACCAACGAGGGCCGGCGGCCTCGCCCAGCCACGGCAAGGCTCGCCGTGGCTGGGCGAGGCTCGGCCTCACCTTGGCTGGGCGAGCCCGAGCCCGAGCTCGCCCGGCCTTGCTCCGCGCCGGTGAGGCTCGGCCTTGCCTTGGCTGGGCAAGCTTGGGCTCGCCCAAATCTGACGAGCCCGAGCTCGCCCAGCCACCGGCGAGGCTTGGCCTCGACGGGCCACCGCTAGGCCGGCAAGCCTCGTCGGTGGCTGGGCGAGCTCGAACTCGCCCAGCCAAGGCAAGGCCGAGCCTCGCTAGGGGCCGGCAACGCTCCAGCGAGTTCGCCGACCCTCGACGGCGGTGCCGGCCATGACCAAGGCCGGCAACCGGCCAAAGAAAAAAAAAAAAAAAAAGAAAAAAAAGAAGAAAAAGAGAGGAGAGAGAAAATTCGTTCTTAAAAATTGTTCTAGAAACAAGAAACACGTTTTTCTTGTTTCTGTTCAATCCAAATGTGTTCGAGAACAAAAAAATAGATTTGGAATAAAAACGCAAACAAACGCGTTTCTGTTATTTTTTTGTTCTTTGGAACAAAAAAACAGAAATTTTGTTCATAAATAGAAACAACGAACATTAACAAACAGGCCCTAATTTAGTCAAATTGCTGTAAACCATAGGTGAATTTTATTGCGCACATATATACAGAATAGAAATATCCACAAAGCAGGACACAACGAATTTCAGGTCACATCCATCCAGAAAAATGCTTGGAGAACGAACTTTGATGAAATATCTTTCTTTGTCATCCTGACAAAGTTAAACATATTCATAGTAAACCTACGAGCATGGAAACTGATTGCAGTTGCTGCAGGTCCCAACACGGATTTATTTTAAAGGTGGACTCAGACTTCCTAAATAGTTAAAGAAACACCAGAATCAAAAGAGCAGAATATGGTATCTATTAGAAAGAAGATTTCATCCATAGGAGAAAGTGTATCTATTTCAACATCCTAGATGCTTTTTCCTTTTTCTGCTTAATTCATTAGCAATGGGGACAGTCTCCTAGGAAGGGGAATCACCCACTCCCCAGTGACCGGTGAGATTGCAAGAGGCATAGTGGTGAGGAGTCAAACAGACCCATGTTGATGAGAGGCCGGTTCCTTGCTGCTGCACTACACTAAACTCCACCTGGAACCACAGTTTAGATTTTTAAAGTCTATTTGAATATTTCGAAGTGCTTGCCCCCAAAGTTTATAATTTCTGCCTAAAGAAAGTGACAGGGAGACTGCACTCATAGTCCACCCTTTTTGCTTTTGTCTATGTGCACTCACCATTTACCTTTGACATTCCTGCTCCCTGCAAGCATTTTCCCCTATGGGAACCATGCCAAATGATTAATGCAAACCCAGGTAACCATAACAAATAGTGTGTGCAAAGTATAATTTCTGACCAACTGATCCAGCCAAAAAGTTGTATTAACCACTCCATCTGGGATGTAGCTACCTTTCTAATTAAATCCTCATTGAGCTTCAGGATATCTTCCAAAGGCATGAAAGCCATTTCGATATCAAGTTGTGTAAATTCAGGTTGCCTATCAGCCCTTAGATCTTCATCTCTGAAACATCTGCAACACGAAAGAGCTAAATCATCATCAATAGTTTTCATTTAAAAGTATAGTCACCACAATTAAATTGGCATCAGTTCCAGCAATTAGCTGAAAAAAAAAAGCACCAGTCTATCTCCTAGACCCACATTAGCTTGCTTTGTCATTGACCCATTCACTTCATCTCCTACATTCTTATAACTCCAACAATCCTATGATACTAAACATAAAAGAGCAAGCATTAGCCCAGCTAAAGCTATATTTTTCTCATTTTGGTGGGAGAGGTTCAACCTAAGGACGCATCCCTCAAGAGAAAGCTCATAAACTAAATGAACAGGAACCTCTATTGGAAGAAACACAATAATCTAGATGCAGTCTTGTCACTAGAGTATCATGAGTCCAAAAGTTCCATCTTTGAGGATGTTACTCAGTTAGAGTCAGATGCATGTCCAAGTTATGGCTAATGGCGAGAACTTAGATTAATGCATGCAAAGGTGACGGCAAAGGGACAAATTGACACCACTTTACCTTGCTATTTGATAATATCTATCAAAACCGGAGACCATCAACATTTGCTTAAACAGCTGTGGACTCTGGGGCAAAGCATAAAATGTTCCTGGCTTCAAAATAAACAATTAAACAATCAGATTCATGACTCAATAAAAAGGCATGTTTAGTAAATAATTAATCAAAAACTACTGTCCTTCCTTGCTAGAAGATAATATTCTTACTAGAAGATATGCAAATCAGAGATCCCTGATTGTAGGAAGCAGAGAAATAGATAATCATGGAGCTTATTATTCTCCTTTCACATTATTTGGAGTACATCCATGTACCAGACATATAGACAATATTCATTCACATTTTCTTTACATTATCCTTGTATACTTCTCATGTGATTTGTTTATCAAAGGGGTTGCTCTCAGGCTTCACACATCTGATGCCCACAATAAATAAGAAATAATATAGAACTCCAAATTGATTGTGCATGTATGTAAGCGCAGGAGCATTGCTGCATGCATTTCAGAAAGAGAAGGATAAATTATCAGAGAACTCCATGCCTTCCCAACCATAATTTCAGGAACAAATTTGATTTGCTTCTGGAATTTACACTGCCAGCTGATGCCAATCATGTAAGAAGATGATTCACTGGTGAGTCATAATTCTCACTGTGGCTTGATCTGGCTTAAGATTCTAATCTAAATCCATACTGAATGATTTACAATACCCATCAAGATAATTCGTTTAGTTTATGTACAAAGGAATATCCAAGTTTTTACAAATTTTTCTTACCAAAATATCTAAGTAGTTCGAACAACTAATCAATCAGTTGAAATTACCTATTCTAGCAAACTAGGCACTTCCTGCCTCCTGGTTAGCCCATTCAAGGCTGTCTCCATTTGATAGACTCATTAGTCTACCAAGGACTTCCCGGGGCTCAACCATTAGATTTGCTACCCTGTCTATACCAGTCCATTATCCAATTCAGACAACTCATTATGTCACAAGGCATTTTATCTGCAAGATCAGAATCCCTTTTATGCCACAGTAGTCATAATACAAACTTCTTCCAAAGCTTCATTGTTCAACAAGGGTGCTGTTGTGGGGTAAGCACCTAGTCCAAAATCATCCTTCTAAAAGCTTCGAATATGGACAAGCCAAGCAAAATGTACAAAGAAATGAATTACCTGAACTCTTGATGGCACCAAATAATCTCGAGCACCTTCCGGAGTTGATTTTGAAAGAATTGGAGTCTCAATCTACCTTATATCCATGAGAATGTTGAGAACTCGAGATCAAAAAAACAAAATCGACGAAATAAACAAGCAAAAACATACATATTCAAGCATGGACATTCAAAGTTGCTAATCCATCACAAAACAGTACCTCCACAAAACCATGCACATCCTCCAGGTACTGCCTAATGAGTTTGACCACTCTATGTCGCAATGTGATGTTGGAGTACATTTGTTGACGGCGCAAATCAAGATATCGGTATCTAAGGACATTAGTCAAGATTCCTTACAAAAAAATCACCAGAACATATGCTAGAAGGGTATTCACTATTCACATAACAATCACATTGCAGATACCTCAGACGAATCTCCTCCTTCACTGCATCTTTTCCTTCATCTCCAGTAGTGACCAAAAATGGCAACTTAGACTTGACAGCATTCAACATTTGGACATGCTCAGCAGCAACCTGAAATCCAGGAACCAGATTGTATAAAATGCGGTAATGCCACTAAGGAATTAGGACAGTCTACATGCACAAAGCGGGCTGATTTCTGTGGACACTCGCCAATCATAGGGAGCTAGAAATATGACCCACCCTAAGCGCAAAAGGCCAGATGGAGGAGCATATTACCATGCCTGCTAACACTTAGAAGAGATTCTTCTTCTTTTGAACCACAAAGGCATAAAGGGCAAGTACAGTGTGCAAAAGTTGTGTATGTACCTCTATCATCCCAGTTTTTATTTTCTTGTTGATTGACTCAGCTGGCCGACACCGCACGACTCCTTCGACGGAAACCACATATTCAAGCCTCAATTGATTTATGGCAGTGTGAGCCTCCGGGAACTCACTGGGCAGGGTTGTGACCTATGCGTAGAATTAAAAAAGCACGCAAATTGGAAATTAAGCCACTTTGGTTGAAAAAGTTCATTAGTGCGAAATAACACAACAAGCACCACTTAAGTTTGCACATTATAGTCAATAGTCTTGTCATACCCTTAATTCAATTCATATGCCTTCGTACAGTATTCTGAAACAAAACATTATCATCCATGGGAGATAAATCAGACCTCCTTCTGCTTCGACCAACTTTACTTTGGAAATATCTATAAGCATGACAATATTTGCAAATAGCAATTCACGAGCTAATACACATGAAAGCTCCTCAAAAGCATTTCTGCTCCACTATCAAATTCCCCCATGACGCAAACCAACATAAACAAAGCATCACCGAATATGCCAAAACTGGAAAGCTCGGATGAAAACTATACCCCAAACCATGTCCTCGAAGCTAAATTCCGTCAAGTAATCATAAAAGAAGGGAAGTTTTTCCCGTCAAAATCCAATCTTTTTTTGTTTTTAATCAATAACGAATAGCAGCGTCTTCTAGTACAAAAACAGCGCAGAAGCACAATAACAAGAACGCGAACAAAGCAAAAGCACCGAGCTTGAACATGGACCTGCACAATGCCAGAGTGGTCTCTGAGGTTGAGAAACGTGAGACCACCGTGTACCCGATGAAGCGCGACCCACCCGCAAATCCGGACCCTCTTGCCCACGTCGTCGGGCGACAGCTCGCCGCAGAGCCCGGTCCTCGAGACCCAGACGAGCCCGCCGTCCTTGGGGGCCACCGGAGCTTGAGAACCGGCGATCGGGGCTTCGGACGAAGTCGAAAAGGAAGAAGAACGGTTGGCGGCCACGCGGACGGAGCGAACGCCATCGTTCTTCCGCGGCGGCCGGAGACTGAGTCGGAAAACGCCGGGGACGAGGGCGTAGGAGGGTCTGAATCGGAGGGAGAGGAGAGGGATGGCGCGGAGAAGCGACATGGTTGGATTGCGTCAAGCTTGAAGAAGAGGAGAGAGAACTTCGAATCTCTCTCTCTCTCTCTCTATCCGTTGTATCTTGTCTTCCCGGAAAAGACTGTTCTTTGTCACAGGCAAAGTACGAGGTTGGGGGTCGCCCCAGCATTTGCTTGAATTCGTGCGCTTGTAACAATACTTTTGAAATATAATTCAGATGCGAAAAAAATTGTTGTATGTAAGTGAAATTGGAAAATGAAAATGAGAAAGTCCAGTTAAGGATTTTGGTAGTCTAATAATATATAGAATTTGAGTTGAGGCGAAGTATAAGTGATGAGATATTTTGGATAAAAACATGATTTGGCGGGAATTATTTACTTAGAAACTCTGAAATAAATCAAAAAAACAAAATGAATATTGCCGAACATAAAAATGGCTATTTGAATTGCTTTGTTTAATTTTGTATATAAATTCTTATGCATCTCTCGAATTTATGAGTTTGAGTGTTCTTTGGTATTTTTCAAATTGTGTTAAGAGTTGAGGATCTACATTGTTTGATCCAAACACCGAAATTGTAAGTATTTACTCTGATTTTTATTTATTGAACAGCATGTTAGAGAGGTAGTGACATAAGTCTATCTACCAAATTTTCAAATTCTTGGCATTTGCATATTTAAGGAAGTATTAAGAGGAGTTTTTAATTAAAAAAAAGCATTTTCAATTGAGGAGCTAATTTTTTTTTATTGATAATGCTTCCAATTATGCATTTAAGATAAAATGAGTAATATTATTTCCAACTTTCACAATAATCCAGTGACTTACTTTCATGAATGATAGTGTCTTCCTATCTCTTGCTAGCATCCATGGATGGTTTACACTATCCTGGGAGAAATTTAAGGATTTGAGGTCTGTTTTGGAGGAAACTCTTTTAGTCGATATCCTTATTGGTAGTTTGGTACACATACAATTATAGATATCACCCTATTTTTTTTTTTTTAGTGAAGTCAATAACGAGTGATGTCTGTATTCATGACCAAATAATTGTAAATTTAATTAGACGAGTCCCAAAATGCTAAGGGCTATTGTATGTCCTACTTAAAAGGTTATTAAGCAAGTTGCACAGTTATATAAAGTCCTGTCCTTTTGTACTTATTTTCTAAACAAATATGTTTTTTTCCATAAAAAAGATTATTGTTACACGAACACATTTTAATAGTTGGAAAAAGACGAAATTTTAATTTCATTATCCATGAAATAACTAAGGTGATTTTTCCTTTAAAATCGCTCATTATGTTTACTCATTATCTTTTCTTTCAAACTTAACAATGATAAAAATCATCATAAAAATCAATAATTCATAAAAAAATTCATCAATTATTTAACACGTCGATATTTGATTATTTTGAAAGGCTTTAGGGGCCGCATGCACAATGAAAATACGAGAGTCGCGAGATTTAGAAAAAAAGGCCTGCACTCTCTCGCGTCGCGTGCCTATTCCATCGGCGAAATCCCCGCAGCAAGCTCTCATCTTTCCGCATGCCCATGTCCGCTTTCGCCCCTGTCTCCAGCGAGGTGACCGGAGAGATTGCCAGGGTTTAGGTTTTGGCTGCTAGTGGTGGTGGTGGTGGTGGTGGTGGCGGAGGGATCGGGAGGATGGCGGCCGCGGCGCAGGCGCTCCCCTTCCTCGTCCCCGGATCGGCCGCGGGCGGCGGCAGCTTCGACACCTTTAATCGGATTGTCGCCGACCTCTGCACCTCCGGTATCCCGAAGGTACTGGGTCTCTCTCTCTCTAAGTATTAGTGGTGTTCTCTGTTTTGGGTGTCGCCGGGTGTAGTTTGAGAAATGGGGAGAAGGTAATGAACCTTTGCTGCGGCCTGCGTTGTGGGTCCAACTCGAATTCTTCTGGAGAAGACGGTGAAGCTGAGTTTCTGAGTTTAGTACGTGCCCTCTACTTGCTTATTGAATTCTAGGTGGAGGATGAATGAAACGCTGAACAGGGCAGAACACCGTTCTGTTTTATTTGTTAGGACCACCGCAGGAAATAGGAAAGGATGTAGTTTTATATGTCTCGTCCCCCCTTTGGTGGAAATAGGATGTATGGCCTGATCTCATTCATGTTTTTACACATATGAACGAATATGATGTCCTCATTAAAGAGTGCACAGTAGTTGACAACTAACAAGTGCTCTATTGAATGTAACGGAACAAGCTATGAAGGTGATCTGATGTCATGTGGGTTTGGACACGGGGCGCAGCTGAGCCACGTCCCTGCTTCTTTATAAAACATACTCCTCGTTAACTTGGTTGGGTTAGCAAACTAGTTCAATAACAATTCTTGGTCTTGACCCAAAACTATAATGATCAAATAGAACTTTAACTTGGGTTGACCAGAGTACTTTTTTGATTTCAACTTCATATTAGCAATTTTATCCAAGGATGCCACCAAATCTCCCTTGATATTTCCTACCCCTGGAAAAGTGTTCTCTATGGATTGCTTTGAAGATTGAAACAAAAAATCTCTTCATTATATATGTTATGTGAGGCGAATAATAGAGTAATCGTTGTGAGACCTTGAGAAAATATCAGCGACTAAAATTTACTTTAAATTGAAAATAAGAGCAGATAACTTACCAACATAAGTAGGTCTAAGAAAAAGTGAAATAATCAATACCACTTGAATGTGCGCGATTTAAAATATAAGAAGTTGGAATCATTGGAAGATCATTCGAAGTTTTCCTATAACAAAAAGAGTATGTATAGTTATTGTGTTACCCTGTCCTTGAATGGAAGTAGTGCTGTTGGTGGTTGTCATGTTGAATGAGATGGATACGGCAGTCAGAGGTGGTGGCCACGAGGTGGGGTGTAAAGAAAGGGTAGTGGCAATGATGGGGGTTGTGATGCTAGCGGCATTTCTTAAGCGAGGTAGGCATTCCATCATGAACATTTTTGAAGGTTAAGCAAAAGCTTAAACAGCCGTTCGTCACCTCCAGGTGGGGGAAGTACGACCTTATTCTATATCTTGCACCAATATGGCTGAGATCAATTTAATGAGAGATTTGATATTTTGCAAGCCAACTGTTCCTTTTTGTCCTGATCGATGGGGAATAATCTAGCAATATTCTTATGTAATCTGTAGATACTATCTTGCGCCTGTAATCACTTGCCATGCTATCACTCCTCTTTTAACGCACTTTGATTCCTTGAAAACCACGATAGGAGGGAGCATCATTGGCTTTAAGAAAGTACGTGGAGGAAGAAGCTCGAGAGCTTAGTGGGGAAGCTTTTGCCGGGTTTATGGCTCAGTTGTATGATCGCTTATCAGCTCTTCTAGAAAGCAATGCTCCTGACGAGAACTTGGGTGCTTTGAGAGTCATTGCTGTGCTTATAGATGTTGCTTTTGGTGAAAATGCTTCCAAGATTTTGAGATTCTCAAATTACATGCGAATGGTATTCGAAGTAAAACATGATAAGAGAATTTTGGTCCATGCTAGTAGTGTTTTGGGCTATCTAGCGTGGGTTGGTGGAGCAACGATAGCTGATGAGATGGAGCGCCAGGTGCGTCGCTTTTCTATCTGTTAGCTGTATGCATTTTGGCATTGTATGTGACATGAAGCTTTTATTCGTTTAGTTAAAAATTGCTCTGGATTGGCTTCGTGGACCCAGAGTGGAGCATCATCTTCTTGCAGCTGTTCTGATCTTGAAGGTAAGTGCTTCTTTATTTACGTTCATGCTAAGCAAGTTGTTTTTCAAGTGGAGGTTGCTTAGCTGCATCTTCCAGATTTGTTGAATTTCATGGTGGAGCAACTACTTGTTTGACGGATTATCTGCCCATCTTCCGGACCATATCAACTGCTTGGTTTGATATCTGACTGTTTTCAAACGTTAGTGATGTATACTCTCTGGTCTGGTGTAGGAAATGGCTGAGAATGCTTCAACTGTTTTCAATGTCCATGTTCCTGAATTTGTTGATGCTATCTGGGTTGCATTGAGGGATCCAGATGAGAAAATACGAGAACAGGCTGTGGAGGCATTACGTGCCTGCCTTTGTGTTATTGAGAAGAGAGAAATGCGTTGGCGCGTGCAATGGTCAGTGCACTCATTGATTATGGTTATGATTGAGTGGGCAAATGCATTTGTTGTTGTCATTGTTTGTGGTACTTCGGTTATTGTGGAATACTTAAGTTCTGTTTTTTGAAATCGAGAGAGCATTGCTGTTGCCACATCATAAGTGTGCAAATCTGCCATACTTTTTGGGTTTTCTCAATTTATGTTTAGGAAGTTCAGTATCAGACATCCATTATATTACTGTTGGTAGTAGAAAATTCACTTTAATATAAGGAATAGGTTTAATCTGTTTTATACTGTCAAGGTCAGTGGCTGCTTTTCTTTCCTATCAAATTGCACCTCATTCTAAACATAGTTAGATTTGTAAGGCAGATTTAATGGAAGATCTGCAAACTTAAACAGAATTTAGTCATCTTGCCTATCATCTGGCTACCTATTCAACAAGTTCCCTGTACTAGCAGAGTAAACTCCTGATGATTTTGAACATCTAGATTTGAGACTTTAATGGGGTGTTGACCCTGTCAAATCACTAATTCAGATGTAAAGAAGCCTGATGCTCCATCTTGGCTAATGAAACAATCATTCTAGCAATTCAATGGAGACACCAATGTCTTGATGCAGTCCATATATATTAATAGATCATATTGGAGGATCCTCGGTATCATTAACTTGAAAAAATTAAATGCTGCATGCTCTTATATTTTTAATGCTAAATATTTTTCGTCCTCCATAGTATTGAACTTTGATATAAGTTTCTGACTTTTTATACTTTGACAGGTACTATCGCATGTTTGAGGCCACACGAGATGGCTTGGGTAGAAATGCTCCTGTTCATAGCATACATGGGTCATTGCTTGCTGTTGGGGAACTTCTGAGGTTTGTAAAGATGGTCCTTTCTGCTGTAAGTAGAAAAGCCCCAACTGAGGTTTTAATCCTGTCGGAAAATCTCCTGTAATCTCTCTCAAATCATTTGGGATATTATGTGATATTATTTGATTTGATTTGATTTTATTATGTGATCTGATTTTGTTAGCTGTAAATTAGTTACTGACAGAGATTAGGTCTTCTATCCTTGATTTTCTCACCTAATTTAGGTCCTCTATTCCTGTCTATATATATATATATATATATATATATATATATATTGTAATCACTCGATGATAATAAGAAAATACAGATTCTTTTCTACATGGTATCAGAGCCTAGTTTTCTGATCTGTATTTCCTGCCTGTTTCTTTTCCACTACTGCTGCTTCATTGCAGCCTTTTTTTCAGCCTTATTGCTGCTGTTCTGTTTCAGCCTTATTGCTGACTTAACCAGTCTTGTTGCTGGCCTTCAATTGTGTGACAACCACCCTTGTTTCTCGATCCTTTCTTAGTCTCCTCCTATAATCTGTCCTTAAAGTTGCTGGAATGGAAGATTCAGGGAAAGCTATCTTCGACCAAATTGGTTCTCTGTTCAGAATCAATCCAACTCATCGATTGGAGATTTTCCCAACATGAAGGAGTACCGACTGGATGGAAAAAATTATCTTCAGTGGGCACAGATTGTGAGGACTATTCTTAAAGGAAAAGGAAAGCTCAGTCATCTAGAAGGCACTGATCCAGGACAAGGTGATCCCAAGTTTTAGACATGGGATGAAGAAGATTCCTCAATTATGTCATGGTTGTGGAGCTCGATGCAACCTGAAATCAACAAAAACTATGTTTCTCCCTACTGCCAAGGACATATGGGAGGCTGTTCGTCAGTCTTATTCAAAAGTCCAAGATGCAGCAGTAATATATGAACTCAAGACGAAGGCTTTTTTCGACCCCCAAAAAAAAAAGATGAGGGCTTCAATAACAAAACAAGGTAATCGTTCTGTTACGGAATACTACAATCTCATGAGAGGTCTCTGGCTTGAAATAGATCACCATCTGAATATACAGATGAGGTGTCCAGAAGACACTAGTACTCTCCGAAACTATATGGAGAGAGATAGGATTTTTGAGTTTTTGGCAGGTTTGAATGCAAACTTTGATCAGATTCAAGTTCAGATTCTTGGAAAGAAGCGGTTGCCATCCTTGAATGAAGTTTTTTCTATTGTAAGAGGAGAAGAAGGCCAACGGATTGTAATGCTTGAAGACCAACACATCGAAGTATCTGCCATGAAAGCAATTAAGGAGAAACAAATCTTTACAAAAACAAGAGACCAGATCCAATTATGACAATGGGCAATGAAGGTTTATGGTGCAGTTTCTGCAAGAAACCACGCCATACAAGAGAAAATTGCTTCAAGCTTCATGGAAGAATGCAGGTACTCAGCAGAGCTAAAAGACAGCCGCAGGTGCAGATGACCAGTGAAGGTGAAGCTGCCCCTATGGACCAATACAAACCTGTCAGTGAGGAGATATTTAACAAAGAAGAAGTTGGTAGAATCAGGGTTCTTCTTGACTCCCTATCTAAGTCTTCTGATATGTGTTCATTAGTTCAGTCAGGTGTGTATCTAATTTCCTACAACTCAACAGCTTCTCAGTACCCTAATTCATGGGTTCTTGATTCAAGAACAACCAACCATATGACACATGATATAACTAAATTCGAAACTTATAAACCATCACCAGGAAATAGGAGTATTACCATAGCAGATGGATCTCCTATTACTATAGTTGGCCAGGAACAACAATTCTAAATTCCTCACTTAAACTCGACAATGTCCTTCATGTTCCTAAGCTGTCCACCAATTTCCTTTCCATTCATCAACTTACCAAAAATCTGAATTATAAGGTGCTTTTCTCTATTGATCATTGTATTTTGCAGGACCTAAAAATGAGGACAATTGGATTTGCTAAGGAACGGAATGAGCTCTACTACTTTGAGGATTTGAGCAGAAGTGATTGGTCTCTTGTGGGATATAATACCTCTTACAACTCTTGTAATCCTATCCACTTATCTCAGATTTAGCTTCATCATTTTCGATTAGGACATCGTTTAGTCTTCTTAAAACTGTTTCCTTCAATTTTTAAAGACGCTGCAGTTGAAAATCTTCATTGTGAAGTTTGTGAACTTGCAAAACATCATCGTGTTTCATATCCCGTGAATAATAATGCTAGAGTTTCAACACCATTCTCTCTTATCCATACCGGAGCTAAATGGTTTCTCTTTTATTGATGATTGTACTCGAACTACATGACTATATCTTATGAAAGACAAATATAATGTTTAATCTATCTTTCAAAACTTTCATAAAATGATAGTCAATTAATTGGGGGTGTCAATTAGGAGACTTAGGTTTGATAATAGGAAAGAATATTTCAATTAGTATCTTGATCATTTTTTCCAAACTCGGGGTATTATTCATGAGTCTTCCTATGTTGATACCCCTCAACAAAATGGAGTAGCCGAAAGGAAAAATAGGCACCTCCTAAATGTTACTTGGGCTCTTCTCTTTCAAATGTCTGTTCCAAAGCATTTTTGGGGGAAGCTGTTTTAACTTCAGCATATTTTATTAATCGGGTTCCTTCCAAAACCCCAGGAAATGAAAGTTCCTTACAACTCTTGTTTACCTTTTATCTTGATGTCTCCCATTAATATCACATTTCCCCTCAGGTCTTTGGCTATGTTGCATTTGTGTATATTCATAATCACAACTGAAATAAACTCGACCCTCATGCTTTAAAGTGCATCTTTATTGTGTACTCTAATACTCAAAAAGGTTATAAATGCTATGACCCTTTAACACGTTGAGTTTTTATCTCTATGGATGTCACTTTTAATGAAAACCAATCGTTTTTTCATTCCAACCACTATCTTCAGGGGGAGACTCCTAATGAAGATAGTGGGTTTGAACCACTAGCTTCACTACCTAGTGCATTGCCCAACCTATTTCGTCCAATCCAACTTTGTCTCATTCACCATTTCTGTCAAGTCCTAGCCCTCTTAGTTCACCTAGTCCTTCATGAAGTCCATTGAGTCCTCTGACGAGTCCTAGTTCCCCGGTAAGTTCTCTACCTAGTTTGTCGTCATCTTTTCATCTAGTCCTTCTAAGAATAAACCAACCAAACTTCAAGTTTACTCAAGAAGGATGAAGCTCAATCCGGAACTGAATCAAATCCCATTATCCGAACCGTTATCAGGTAATGAAATCACTCACCCTTCTTCTAATGTACTTGAGTTAAGTGATTTGGATTTACCTATTGCCTTGAGAAAAGCTACCAGGAAATGTACCCAACATCCTATCTCCCAATTTGTGTCATACCATAGACTATCTACTCAACACAAAGCCTTTATTATTGCTCTTGATTCAATTACTGTTCCTAACTCGTACATGAAGCTTTTGAGGATAGGAATTGGATACAAGCTATGACGGAGGAAATGAATGCATTGAAAAGAATGATGGGAAGTTGTGACTTTACCCAAAGGCAGGCAACCGATGGGATGTAAATGGGTTTATACCCTCAAGTACAAAGCTAATGGCACATTGGAGAGGTATAAAGCAAGATTAGTTACAAAGGGGTACACCCAAACTTATGGAGTGGATTATCAGGAGATATTCGCACCAGTAGCAAAGATGAACATAGTACAGTTACTATTTTCTCTTGCAGCTAATTTTGGTTGATCTTTGCAGCAATTTGATGTGAAGAATGTGGTTTTACATGGAGATTTAGAGGAGGAAGTCTTTATGAAGCCTTCACTAGGTTTTGACAAGGACTTTGGAAACAATTAGGCGTGTTGGCTTAAAAAGGCTCTATATGGTCTCAAACAGTCCTCAAGAGCTTGGTTTGGAAGGTTCATGAAGGCAATGCTTGGGATGGGTTACAAGCAAAGTAGAGGGGATCACACCCTATTCATGAAACATTTAAATGAAGGTATGGTCACAGCTCTACTTGTGTATGTAGATGATGTAGTTGTGACTGGTAATGATGAAGCTAAACAAAAGTTTCTTAAGCAATCTTGCTCAACAGTTCGAGATCAAAGACCTTGGAAAGTTGAGATACTTACTTGGAATTGAGGTGGCCTAGTCTAAGAAAGGTATTTTTATATCCCAAAGGAAGTACGTACTTGATCTTCTCGAGGATTGATCTTCTCAAGGAAATAGAATGTCTCAATAGCAAGACGGTGAGCACTCCTATTGATGCAAACCATAAAATGGATGGACACGGAGAGAGTGGCATTGTTGATAAATGGAGATATCAAAGGTTAGTAGGAAGGATTATTTATCTATCTCATACTAGGCTAGACATAGCCTATGTTGTGGTCATTGCAAGTAAGTTCATGCATGATTCTAAAGAAGAACATATGCGAGGTGTCTATTGGATTCTTCACTACCTCAAAGCTACTCCTGGAAAATGTATTTTGTTTAAAAAGGGCGACAAGCTAAATCTTGAAGTCTATATTGATGCAAATTATGCTGGGTCACCAATAGATAGAAGGTCCACATCTGGCTATAGCACTTCTCTAGGGGGCAATCTTGTCACTTGGAGGAGTAAAAAATAAAATGTGGTTGCTAAATCTAGTACTGAAGCTGAATTCAGGGCGATGGCGAATGGGATATGTGAACTTTTGTAGCTCAAGATTGTCATTGAAGACCTCAAAGTGGAACACGAAGGAACTATGAGACTTTGTTGTGATAATATATCAGCAATCAACATTGCTCATAATCCAGTTCAGCATGATCGAACCAAGCATATTGAGATAAATAGGCATTTTATAAAGGAGAAGCTTGAATCTGGTTTGATCAGTACTCCCTACACTCCTAGCAAAGATCTGCTAGCAAATGTATTGACCAAAGGTCTACCGGTGTCGAGATTTCAGGAGATTATCACCCAGTTGTTCACTCACCAACTTGAGGGAGAGCGTTGGAAAATCTCCTATAATCTCTCCCAAATCATTTGGGATATTATGAGATATTATTTGATTTGATTTGATTTTAGTATGTGATCTGGTGATCTGATTTTGTTAGTTGTAAATTAGTTACTGACAAAGATTAGGTCCTCTATCCTTGATTTTCTCACCTAATTAAGTCCTCTATTCCTGTATATATATATCCCTTGTAATCACTCGATGATAATAAGAAAATACAGATTCTTTTCTACATATCCATTGAAATGTCACTTGCAGTGTAAAAATTAATTGTTCCTTCCTAATGCAGGAATACAGGTGAATTCATGATTTCGAGGTATAGAGAAGTTGCTGAAATTGTTCTTAGATATTTAGAGCACAAGGATCATCTTGTTCGACGCAGCATAACATCATTGTTACCTGTGATTGCACATTTCCTACGTGATCGATTTGTTGCACACTATTTAACGGTTTGCTAGCATCTTGTCTTGTTTGTTTTCTCTATGTGGGCTCTTTGCTAGCTCCTTATATGGTTTCAAAATTACTTTTCCTTCAGATATGTATGAAGCATATACTTGCAGTTTTACGGACACCGGCTGAACGAGCTAGTGGGTTTATAGCCCTTGGCAAGATGGCAGGTGCTATAGATGTGGAGCTTATTGATTATTTGCCGACAATCATGTCTCACATACGTGATGCGGTATGTATTGTCTCTCACTTTCAATTGTTGCTTATAAATTAAACATTCTGGCTGCAGCAAATTTTTTTAAATTAAGAGAGTTTGATTTGGTTATAATTTTGAGTATTCGGGTTTTGAAGAATCACTTTCCAATTTGGGTAGGTCATTTGACTCAGTAGACTCTGTTTGTCTGTAATTTTCTATATGCTTCTCTTGTGTAAAATATCTTTCTTCTTTGCTTTCACAAGAAAAAGAAGAGACTTCGATCATCCAGGATAGACCTGCATAATTTAGAGATACATGCTCCCTGTCTACCAACATGGAAGGATGAATACTGGTTAGAGGCTGAAAGCCAATATGTCTGCAACAATGTACTGCCATGTTGGTGGAAGGATTGATATGTTAGCATAGTTATTCCATTATTGTTGGTTCTGACCAACTTTTCCATAGTGGGGAGTGGTCTATTACATGCTCCCTGTCTACCAACATGGAAGGATGAATACTGGTTAGAGGCTTAAAGCCAATATGTCTGCAACAATGTACTGCCATGTTGGTGGAAGAATTGATATGTTAGCATAGTTATTCCATTTTTGTTGTTTCTGACCAACTTTTCAATAGTGGGAGTGGTCTATAAGTGTTGGTGACAACATCTCAATATCTGGTGTTTTGTGATTCATAGATTGCTCCACATAGAGGTAGGCCTTCACTTGCGGCTCTGGCATGCGTTGGAAATTTTGCCAAAGCCATGGGGCCGAAGATTGAATCTCACGTTCATGGACTGTTGGATGTTATGTTTTCAGCTGGTCTTTCTCCAACACTTGTAGAGGCTCTTGAGAAAATAACAATTAGGTACAATAGGGTGGTACTCTTGTCCCGGGTTATTGTGTGATTAAATATGAAGAATTTACTCTCTGTTCAAAATTTGATTTCAGTATTCCATCTATGCTACCTACAATACAAGTTCGGTTGCTCAGCTGCATTTCAAATGTTCTTTCCAAGTCCCATCCTCCTCAGGCAAGGTCGGCTGTAGCCATGGTTCGAAGGAGCATGATGAATACTTCACAGCAATTTTCTGAGTTCAGTGGTTCCGCTCTCGTGCAACTTGCTCTGCAAACTCTTGCCCGTTTCAATTTTGAGGTGCTAAACAGTGACTGTCTCATTTGAAGCATACGTATTATATCTATCATTGCTTGATGCTAGCACTATTATCTTTAGGGTCATGAGCTTCTTGAATCTGTCAAAGAATTGGTTGTTGGGTACATGGACGATGAAGATGGGGCAACACGAAAAGATGCAGCACTATGCTGTCGCAGACTGGTTGAAAGTTCTTTCTCTGACGTGACATTCACACAATTTGTTGCTACTAGGTCAAATCAAATTGGAGGAAAGCAAAGGCGAATGATTGAGGAGGTGATTTCTTGTAATTGTCGTGTGTTGATCTTCTTTTATCAATTTATGTGTAAATTATGTGCATGTAACTTCTGTACATTATGGATGAAAGAAAAGTACATTGTAGCAATGTGAACCTATTCAGTGTTTTAAGTCTTCTTAAGGTAGTCTGTTTGGCATTCTTGTCCATTTTCTAAGGTGGTGCTTTATTATCATCAATCTCCTTTCCACTGTTAACTTTTTTCTGACATGAGGATACACATTCAGATCACTTTGCCATTCAAACTGAAAGTGTGGTTTCCCCAAGGAACATGTGTCCTTAATGCTGAAGTGCTATCCACACCAAAACATCCTAGTTGTATATTTTGATCCGTAAGGTTAATATATTGTGGTTCATTTGAAAATCTGATTTGGGCTTTATGCACATTATTGCTGCATATGATGATCAGGACTATATGGTTCAATAGGTTAGGAATAGTACAATACAAAATAGAATAGGATATCTCATATCCGTTTGGTAAATGGATCGATATAAGATTGGGTATATACTATTAAATTGAGTGTTTGGTGTGAATGGAATAGGACCAGATTAATAATAAAAAAATTAAAATGGATTGTGAAATTGGGAGAAAAAAAAAAAAGAACAAAGAAAAAAACCTAGGCTGAGGAGTTACCTCAATGAGGTGGTGGCCAACCCTTAAGTTCATTGACCGCCTCACTGCGATCAGTTGCTGATCTTGGATGTGTGTTTGGAGATAGAGTGAGATAGAGATGTGGAGGTGATCACTGCCGTGGTGGTGCGCCTCAGAATAGTGACTGCAGCAGTATGGTTGCCTTTCACCATGGCCACGGACTGCTGCTGTTCTCTCTCCTTGCCTCTCTCTTCAAGGCTTAGTAGCCATGTTTTTTCTTAATTTTTTTTTTACCAGATAGGGGAAATACTACCTGGTTATTCCTCTTCTAGGTGGGCTATTTTTTTTCCCCAGGATGTATCCAGTTTATATCAACAAATAGGGCTGAGATCAATTTAATGAGAGATTTGATATTTTGCAAGCCAATGGCTCCTTTTTGTCTCGATTGATGGGGAATAATCTAGCAATATTCTTATGTAATTTGTTGATACTATGTTGCTCCTGTAATCACTCGCCATGCTATCACTCCTCCTTTAACGCAGTTTGATTCCTTGAAAACCACAATAGGAGGGGGCATCATCAGCTTTAACAAAATACGTGGAGGAAGAAGCTCGAGAGCTTAGTGGGGAAGCTTTTGCTCAGTTTATGGATCAGTTGTATGATCGCATATCGGCTCTTCTAGAAAGCAAGGATCCTGATGAGAACTTGGGTGCTCTAAGAGTCATTGATGAGCATATAGATGTTGATCTTGGTGAGAATGCTTCCAAGGTTTCGAAATTCGCAAATTACGTGCGAACGGTATTCGAAGTAAAGTGTGATAAGAGAATTTTGGTCCTTGCTAGTAGTGTTCTGGGCCATCTAGCAACAGCTGGCGGAGTGATGATTGCTGATGAGATGGAATGCCAGGTGCGTCACTTTTCTATGTGTTAGTTGTATGCCTTTGGCATTGTATGTAACATGGACCTTTTATTCTTGTAGTTAAAAATTGCTCTGGATTGGCTTCGTGGAGACAGAGTGGAGCATCGTTTTCTTGCAGCTGTTCTGATCTTGAAGGTAAGTGCTTCTTTATGTACGTTCATGCTGAGCAAGTTGTTTTTCAAGTGGAGGTTGCTTAGCTGCATCTTCCAGATTTGTTGAATTTCATGGTGGAGCAACTACTTGTTTGATGGATTATCTGCCCATCTTCCGGACCATATCAACCGCTTGGCTTGATATCTGACTGTGTTCAAATGTTAATGATGTATACTCTCTGGTCTGGTGTAGGAAATGGCTGTGAATGCTTCAACTGTTTTCAATGTCCATGTTCCTGAATTTGTTAATGCTATCTGGGTTGCATTGAGGGATCCAGATGAGAAAATACGAGAACTGGCCGTGGAGGCATTACGTGCCTGCCTTCGTGTTATTGAGAAGAGAGAAACGCGTTGGCGTGTGCAATGGTCAGTTCATCCATATGATTTTCATTTTGTTCATGATAGAATGGGCAAATGCATTTATTGTCGTCATTATTTGTGGTACTTCAGTTATCATGGAGTTTTTAAGGAGTTTGTTTTTGAAATCAAGAGAGCATTGCTGTTGTCACATCGTAATTGTGCAAATTTTCCTTACTTTTTGGGTTTTCTTACTTCATGTTTAGGAATTTAATGTATCAGACATCCATGATATTACTGTTGTTAGTATATAATTCACTTTAATATAAGGAATACGTTTAATCTGAATTATACTGTCAGGGTTAGTGGCCTCTTTTCTTTCCTATCAAATTGCACCTCATTCTGAACATAGTTACCTTTGTAAGGCAGATTAACAGATTAACAGATGATCTGCAAACTTTAGCAGAGTAAACTCCTGATGATTTTTGAATGTCTAGATTTGAGACATTAACGGGATATTGACCCCATCAAATCACTAATTCAGATGTAGAGAAGTCTGATGCTCCATCTTGGCTAATGAAACAATAATTCTAGCAATTCAATGGAGATACTGATGTCTTTATGCAGTCCATATTATGGTGATAGATCCATATTAGAGGATCCTCGGTATCCTTAGCTTGAAAAAATCAAAGCTGCGCGCTCTTATATCTTTTATGATAAATTTTTCTCTGTCCTCCATAGTATTGAACTTTGATTTAGTTTTCTGACTTTTTATTCTTTGACAGGTACTATCGTATGTTTGAGGCCACGCAAGATGGCTTGGGTAGAAATGCTCCTGTTCACAGCATACATGGGTCATTGCTTGCTGTTGGGGAACTATTAAGGTTAGTAATGATGGTCCTCTCTGCTGTAATTAGTTGCAATCTTTATGGCAGGTTGATTTTTTGGTTGAGTTGCTTGGTTTGAAGTTTCTTATCTGATAAATGTACTGTTTTCTTAGTAAACTTGAAAGCACTTCTGTTCCATGTACTCTAGATGTTTAAAAATTTAAAAATCCATGCTTCTTCTGGGATTGTGATACATGTCTGGTGTTCTTACAAACAGAACATAATTTCAGAGGAACATTATTGCTCCCCGTGGGTTATGTTTGTTTGTGAAAATAATGCAATCAACAGAGGAAGAAGTTCGTGGCCTAATAGAAAAGGCCCCAACTGAGGTTTTGATGCATGGAAATGTCACTTGCGGTGTAAAATGTTTTTTTCTTGCGGTAAAAGTTAGTTGTTCCTTCCTTATGCAGGAATACAGGTGGATTCATGATTTCAAGGTACAGAGAAGTTGCCGAAATTGTTCTTAGATATTTAGAGCACAAGGATCGGCTTGTTCGACGCAGCATAACATCATTGTTACCTCGGATTGCATATTTCCTTCGTAATCGATTTGTTACACACTATGTATGGTTTGCTAGCATCTCATCTCGTTTGTTTTCTCTATGCGGGCTCTTTGGTAGCTCCTGATGTCATTTCAAAATTACTTTTCCTACAGATATGCATGAAGCATATACTTGCAGTTTTGCAGACACCAGATGAACAAGCCAGTGGGTTTATAGCCCTTGGTGAGATGGCTGGTGCTCTAGATAGGGAACTTATTGATTATTTGCCGACAATTATGTCTCACATTCGTGATGCAGTAAGTATTTTCTCTCACTTTCAATTGTTGCTTATAAAGTAAACATTCTGGCTGCAGCAATTTTTTTTTTCTTTAAAGTTAAGAGAGTTCGATCATGGTTATATTTTTGAGTATTCGGGTTACGAAGAACCACTTTCCAATTTGGGTAGGTTGTTAGACTCATCAGACTCTTGTCTGTAATTTTCTATATGCCTTTCTTGTGTAAAGTTTCTTTGTTCTTTGCTTTCACAAGAAAAAGAAGAGACTTCGATTATGCAGGGTAGAGCTGCATAATTAAGAGATGCATGCTTCCTGTTAACCAACATGGAAGCATGAATACTGGTTCGAGGCTGAAAGCCAATATGTCTGCAACAATGTACTGCCATGTTGGTGGAATGATTGATATGTTAGCATAGTTATTCTTCAGCTGAAAAAAATATTTTTAGCATATATTCCATTTTTGTTGGTTCTGACCAACTTGTCCATAGTGAGGGGGTGCTCTATCAATGTTGGCGAAAACATCTTAATATCTGGCGTTTTCTGATTCGTAGATTGCTCAACATAGAGGTAGGCCTTCACTTGAGGCTCTGGCATGCGTTGAAAACATTGCCAAAGCCATGGGGCCGAAGGTGGAATCTCACGTTCGTGGACTGTTGGATGTTATGTTTTCAGCTGGTCTTTCTCCAATGCTTATAGAGGCTCTTGAGAAAATAACAATTAGGTACAATATGGTGGTATATCTCTTGTCTGGGTTATTGTGGTGATAAAATATGAAGAATTTACTTTCCGTTTAATTTTATTTCAGTATTCCATCTATGCTACCTACAATACAAGTTCAGTTGCTCAGCTGCATTTCAAATGTTCTTTCCAAGTCACATCCTCCTCAAGCAAGGCCGGCTGTAGCCATGGTTCGAGGGTGCATGATGAATACTTCACAGCAACTCTCGGAGTTCAGTGGTTTGGCCCTTGTGCAACTTGCTCTGCAGACTCTTGCACGTTTCAATTTTAAGGTGCTAAACGGTGACTGTTTCATTTGAAGATTGCATATTATATCAATCATGGCTTGATGCTGACACTATCATCTTTAGGGTCACGAGCTTCTTGAATTTGTCAAAGAATCGGTTGTTGGGTACTTGGACGATGAAGATGGAGGAACACGAAAAGATGCAGCACTATGCTGTTGCAGGCTGGTTGCAAGTTCCTTCTCCGATGTGAAATCCACAGAATTTGGTGCGACTAGATCAAATCGAACTGGAGGAAAGCGAAGGCAGCTGATTGAGGAGGTGATTTCTTGTAATTGTTGTGTGTCAATCTTCTTTTATCAGTTTATGTGTAAAGTTTGTGCATGTGTATATTATGGGTGAAAATAAAGTACATTGTAGCAATGTGAAACTATTCAGTGTTTTAAGTCTTCTTGAGTTAGTCTGTTTGGTGTTCTTGTCCATTTTCTAAGGTGGTGCTGTATTATCATCAATCTCTTTCGCTGTTACTTTTTTCCTGACATGAGGATACACATTCGGATCACTTTGTCATTGGCTACTCAAACTGAAACTGTGGTTTCCTGAAGAAACATGTCTCTTTAATGCTGAAGTACCATCCACACTGAAACATTTGTTTTGTAAATTTTGATCCGTAAGATTAATATGTTGCGGTTCATTTGAAATTCTGAATTGGGCTATATGACCATTGTTGCTGCATTTGATCATCAGTACTACTTGGTTCGATAGGTTTGGAATAGAACAGTATAAGATAGGGTAGGATATGTCATTTCCTGTCTTCCGTTTGGTAATTGAATGGATATAAAATCGGTATGCGCATATACTATTAAACTGGGTGTTTGGTGTGAAGGGAATTGGACCAAATTAATAATAATAAATTTAAAATACATTGTGAAATCGGGGGAAAAAAAACTCTAGGCTGAGAAGTTACCTCAATGAGGTGGTGGCCAACCCCTAAGTTCATGGACTGCTTCACTGTATCAGTTGCTGATCTTGGATCAGTGTGTGGAGATTGAGAGAAATAGAGATCTGGAGGTGGTCACTCCCGTGGTGGTGTGCCTCAGAATGGTGACTGCAGCAGTATGGTCGCCATTCACCATGGCCATGGACTGCCGCTGCTCTCTCTCCTTGCCTCTCTTTGAAGCCTAGTGGCCATGCTTTTCTTAATTTATTATTTATTTTTACTTGATAGAGAAATACTACCTGGTTATTCCTCAAGGTGGGTTTTTTCCCCCCGGGATATGTCCTTTTATATCCCATTTGATGACAAACCAAAAGCTTAGATAGGATGAAAAGTGTCATATTTTTTCCAACATGTAGCCTATGGGGTATGATAGGGTATTTGCATTGTGTTGGGAGCATATCTTGTGCACACACCATCATGCTTTTAAAATGTGGTTTACAGAAATTGCCCTAGATTTTTATGATATCATGTGATTAGTATTAAACTTGAGATCATACTTCTACCATATTTTCCTCCATAAAAAACAAAATTTTATTGAGTGGCACTGAGGGAGCGTCAACCCCTACACAGAAATCTTCTACAAATCATGGTTTTCAACATGTCTAACTTATGAACCTCTACCAATCTAGTCTGGTAATCAAACAAAGTTGATGTAAAACAGCCATGAGTCCTTTATATTTGCTAAATCATCTTACACACCCTTGAAAACTCCCTCGTTTCTCTACCTCTACACTAACCAAAAAGTAGTAAGAGCCTAAGAGGAATCATTTGTGGTGTTCTGCTAGAATTTTCCTTTCCTCTTAACTTCGCAGCTCTCAACTGGGACTCTTCTATGAAAACTAAGTATTGAGATGGCTAATCATGGAATCTGTGTTGCATTGACCCTTTACAATGACTGATCCTTGTTACAGCTTGTTGACAAACTCCTCATCGCTGCTGTTGCGGATGCTGATGTAACCATAAGGCGGTTCATCTTCTTCTCCTTGCATGTGAATAGAGGATTTGATGAGTATTTAGCACAGGCAGATTGTCTCAGTGCAGTTTCTGCTGCTTTAAATGATGAGGTACTCTCTTATTCCCTCATTTATTTCTTCTCTCTGAAGGATGTTGTGAATTTGAAAAAAGTAATGTATACCTGCATGCACACAAGCAGACATTCATAGTTATGCAAATACAGGTGCACATGTGTACACACCTCCAAAAGCCCAGATACTTTCTGTGGGTAACAAACTAGGTTAGTAACTTTGATCATGATTGGTGTCCTATCCTCAACCCTTACCCAGCATTGATATATGTATTTCGAGGACCTGAAATGATTTAGTAAAGGAAATATGGAGAGAATGGAATGATTTATTTTTTTGTCGTGGTCCCAATTGTTAAGGGTTTATGGACGAAGAAAATAGATGAGCCACAAAAAATCATGAACTTCTGTATAATGAAGTGTTTGACATTTGTGATTTGCCCCTTCGAGCTGTTTGGGTGTTCTAGTTTTGAGAAGCAAACGTCCTAGAATGTTGCACTTATCCAAAATCATTAGAAATATTTCATAAGGGAGGATGAAAATTTGAAGAAGCCTTACATTCATTGTGATGTTAATTAGTCTACACCTGTCACCTAATTGAATTCAATAGTTTTGCCCTCTATAATCAAATAATCTTTCCCCTATTGCTGACCCTTCTTTCTATAAGATTGACAGGCTGATGTTCTGGAATGTTGTAGCATAGATTAGCTGGTAATAGTACAGTTACATTTTTTTTGCTAGTGGAAGTGGTACTTGCATAGATGTAGTACTATCTGTGACCTTTACACTGGCAAAGTTGTCTGAGTTTATTAAAGGTAAAATCAGTATGCTTTGATGCAGAATGGGAATGTTGGAGGTGTTGTCCAGATTGGTTGTATTGTGACTTAGGGCGCGTTTGGTAACGATTTTGTTCTCGGGAGCAGATTTTGATAAGAAATGATTCTTTGGGTGTGCATGGAAATACTCCAAAAAAGTGTTTCCCGAACACTTCAGATGGAAAGTGTTCGAGAACAAAAAAGCACAGAAACGCGTTTGGTTGCGTTTCAGTTCTTTTTTTGTTTCGGAACGAAATAAGAACAAAAAAAAAAAGAAACAACAATTTGTTGTTTCTTGCTCCGTAAACATTTCTTGAAGAAACATTTCTCTTCTCTCTTCTTCTTCTCTTCTTCTTTTCTTCTTTTTTTTCTTCTTTTTTCTTTCGCCGGCCTCGGCCATGGCCGGTGACCGGCCGTCGAGGCTTGGCCTCGCCCAGATCCGGCGACGCCGAGCCTCGCCGCGCGGGCGATGCCGAGCCTCGCCGTGGCCGGGCGAGGCCCGCCCCGTCGGCCGGTCGCCGGAGGCCGGTGGACCGGCCGAAAAAAAGAAAAAAAATAAAAAAGAAATGAAAACATGAAAAATAAAATAAAAATGTTTAAAAAATTAAAAGAAACAAAAAAAGAATAAAATTTACCAAACGTGTTTCATTTTTTATTCTCGGACCAAACGTTACAAAAACGCGTTCTTTTGTTCAAAAATTGTTACCCGGGTAAACAATGTTTCGTGCTCGGAGAACAGAAAAAGTGAACGTAAATAATTCCATGCGCGCCCTTTTTGATTTTATTCTTGAGAACATATTATAAGCATTTTAAGCCGTTTGGTAACTGTCCAAAATTTCTAATTTTGGAATAGAATTGCGTTTGGCACCGTCTTATTGATTCTATTTTAAATTAAAATTGATTTTTAAATAACTTTTATACTTTTATACTTTTTTTTTTTTTTCTTTTCTCTTTTTCTCCTATTCTTCTTCTTCTTGAGCTGGTCGGTCACTAGACCGGCGACCGACTAGATGAGAGCAACCGACCGACCGGACGAGGGTGGCGACCTCATCGGGCGTCGTCGGCCATCGGCGAGGCCGGCCCTCGTTGGCCGAGCCTCACCAGCGGTTGGAGCTTGCGAGGCTCACCCGAGGCCTGCAAGGCTCGGCCTCGCCGAGATCTAGCGAGGCCGAGCCTTGCCGGTGGCCAGAGCTGGCCTCTCGGGGCTGGGCGAGGCCTGCCTGGCCACTGGTGAGGCTGGGCGTTGCGAGGCTTGCACAGGCCAAGCGAGGCCGAGCCTCGCGGGTGGCCAGGCGGGCCTCATCGGGGCTGGGCGAGGCCCGCCTGGCCACCGGTGAGCTCCCCAGCAGCCTGGCTTGCCTCCGGCAAGCTCGCCGGACAGGTTACTAGTGGTGGCAGCAGCAGATGGCAACTGTAGGATGGCGGTCAATAAGAAAGAAGAAAAGAGAAGAAGAAGAAGAGTTGGTTTTGATTCTTAGATTTTTTCTCGGGAACAAGAATCAACTGTTTTTTGATTCTTGATTCTGTTCCAAATCTAATTCCGGGAACAAAAAAATAGAAATTTGTTTCCGGGAATAAAATTCTTACCAAACACGATTTTGTTCCCAAACTACTCCCCGGAAGAAAAAATCAGAATCAGGCACTATTGGGATGGTTACCAAATAGGCACTTATTATGTTCTCTCTTTTAGTTACTGGGGCCTGTTTGTATGTCTCAAATTAATGCTGCTTCTAATTAATGAAATTACAGACTAAGGGTGTAAGATCTTATCACACTCTCAATCTTGTATAGCAAAATTCTCCGTTTTCTTTTTGCAGATTCCTCTTTGTCTTTACTCTTAGCTTATATTTTGTACCTAAGTCCTTTTTTGCGTTTTTTGTCCAATGTTGGTATTCATTACCTTTTACTGATATATTGCACACCTTTTGGAAGGATTGCGATGTTCGGGAATATGCTATCTCAGTAGGTGGGAGGTTATCTGAGAAGAACCCTGCCTATGTCCTTCCATCTCTTCGTCGTCATCTCATACAGTTGCTGACATATCTAGAGCAAAGGTTATGTGAAATGTTCTTTTAAGTTTGCTTTTAAATACTGGCGTGTAGTTTAACAAATAAGTATAACTGTTAATCTGTTGGTTGTTTGAACTACACTTTTCTTCACAATTCTTCTTCCACTGATGCTAGAAATAGAATTCGGGTGCTTTTAAGGCAAGTTATTTGCTAAGATGCTGCTTATCTGTCAGCAGGGCAGATAGCAAATGCAGAGAAGAGAGCGTGAAGTTACTTGGTTGCTTAATACGAAATTGCGAACGACTAATACTCCCATATGTGGATCCAATTCACAAGGTTTCACTGATCATTTGATGATTGTAGCCATATTCAAGTGTTTATTTCTGTATTTATTGAGTGAATTCCAAATTTCAGGCTCTTGTTGCAAGGCTTGAGGACGGCTCCTTGGGCAATGCTAATACAGGCATTGTAAGTGGAGTTCTTGTAATCGTGGGGGATCTTGCTAGAGTGGTGAGTTAAATATTAATTTAACTGTTCTGATTCTGTGTGGAAATTCTCATATTTCTTAAAATGATAGCATAGAATTTTAAGTTAGATATATCTATGAATCTTAACTTTCAATGTCAAAACTAATTTATCATCTCTAAATATTGAACTTTAAGCTTATATTAATGATTCTCAAATTTCAACACAAAACTAATTTATTCGGCATAAATGGAAATTGAATTGTCAATATTGATAAGGTTGTACTGATCTTAAATTGCTATCAAGTAGGATTGAAATCCCTCAGAAGTCCTGGTGAACTTGATTCTGCTTGAAGTCCTGACCCTCTGTTGGGTTAATGACCGAGGATCATTTATGACCAACTATGATAGTTTTGGGCCCAGATTCTTGGGCTTCCTTTTATTTCACAAGATCTGAAGATGGAAACATTGTGGTGTTAGAGTGCATGAATTCTTTCTTTAGAGGCTGTTGAGGTTTCCTCTTTTGGTTTAGTTAGCAGCACTGTCTCGTCTGCGTGCTCTCCCTCTTTTAAAAGAGATTTCTTTTCCATTGTTAATGTTGATTTCAACAACGAGGTTCATTGTTTTCTCAGTGCTGGAAATAGGATGATACATTATCGAGGTATATTTCCTAGGTTTCCAATGTGATTATTGCATTTTCTACTGAGTCTGCTGATGTCCCTTTTTAATTACGTGGTTTGCAGATAAGGTTCCATATAGAATGGCTCATAGGAGGAGATATTGAAAGACTTGGTTGTGTTCCAACAATTTTTGTTGGACAAACAATTGAATTTCAGGACTAGAATCCAATTAAGTAGGAAATCTCCATTGCTCGACCTTTAACAAGCTTTAATGGTTGTGTATTTGCATCTCTGTCATTTGAAAACCTCAAGGATGTCTTATTTTATGAGCCCTGTGTTGTCTAAGTTATTTATGTTATGTTGCCTGAGTGACCTCTCATGCTCTTTGATGCTTTTAGACTTTATTTGTAGTGTAGCACTGGCACCACTAGCAAATGTTCTGTTTTCTTAAAAACTTTAAAATCTTGGTCTTGGTGTTTGTCCAGGGTGGCTTTGCAATGCGACGATATATCCCAGATCTAATGCCTTTAATTGTGGATGCTCTATTGGATGGAGCTGCAGTCACAAAAAGAGAAGCGGCAGTGTCCACTCTGGGTCAGGTTGTACAGAGCACTGGGTATGTCATATTTTTCTTATGTTATACAATTTCTTATGTCGAGATCAAGACATGTTTCCACTACCATGTTAACCTATGAGTAAGCACATATCATGATCTCAAGAGTGCTCGTGTAAAGAAAAGCTATGCTGGCAGTTTATGATATAAAATTCTTTGTCATTTTCCTTTAAAAAGACATAATGGATGCATTTTGATTCTGTTTTCTTTTGACACTCCAGGCTGTTAAAAACTTTATAACGCAATTTAACATTCATTTGTTTCCCTTTATTTCCTGGTTTTAAATGCCACTCAAGCTGACTGGTCCAGTCAATACCGACTTGGCAGTCCTTAGTAGCAGTTTTATTCATATTTTCTTGAAAGGACCGCCAAAAACCATGAAGGTTAGTAGTGCAGGGACCCAATCAAAAAAAATTAATTTCATGGATTTAATTGAACATTTTGCAAAAGTTCATTGACCATAAGTGCCTTTATTCCTTGTCTCTGTGTTAGCACCACCTTGGCGCTGTATCAATTAAGTTATCTTTGTTTATGAGGAAAATTGGTCGATTTTTCGAATGTGAATCATCACAGGTTGTAAAATGGCTTATAGAGAAACGTATCTCCCAAATATAGCATTATTTTCAGGAAATTGTGAAATAATGTTTTGTATTACGACGTATGCCGAATCAGTACACCATCCAAGGCTCTTGTTTGGTTTAGGAGAAATATGAGCTTAATCTCCATCTTAATATTTCCATTTAGCTCTGAATAAAGCAGAAATCTCAAAAGTATTGTTAGTTTTTTCTTGAGCAACACTTTTTGGTGAAATAGGAATACTTGTTCATATTTCTTTAAATAAAATAGGGTGATGATGAAGGTAATTTAATAATCCAGATCCTTTATATGTGATATCATTGAATTGCAAAATTTTCATTTTGTAGAACTCCAACAGATAAAAATAAGATGAAAGAGAAGGATGGTCAAGTCTTTCTTCAATGGTTAGCATGGTTATGGGAAAATCATAGTGTCTAAATACGATTGATTGGAAGTTTTCCACAAGTTGTACCGAATACAGGAATTGTGACTAAATCTTGGCGAATAGTATGCTTCACACTTGAAGTCAAAGCATTTTGTATTTTTTGTTGATTTGAATCACATAGTTCAAATTATGAATTCTACATTTTGAACAATCCATGGGATTACACTAGAAAATGTATTCTAGATATTGAAATAAAAGTATTGTCATGCTTTCCCTGATTACTTAGATATATTTGTATCTATGCATTCACGGATCTGTAAAAAGTTGCTCCATGTCAATTTATCTAAAGGTTATTCCATCCCATGGTAAACATGGCAATAAGTACTTTGCAATTTCCATTCAGGAATGTTAAGGAAGATATAGTTGAGTAATCTATTATGATAAAATTTCGTGCCACTGTGAGGTCCTTTGTTCACTTCCTTATGTCTACCTGGATAATGCTTCAATGGTGTATGTCTCTTCTCTTGTTCAATTCTTTCCATATGTGGATTTAATGGCTACTTTCAAAGAAAATGAGTTCGTGTTTTCTGAGATTTAACTGTAATGCATGTAAAACCTTCAGAATGTTCTGATATTTGATCTTTGCAGGTATGTGATAACTCCTTACAAGGAGTATCCTC